>NW_007254969.1:388096-451441 GCF_000164805.1 Carlito syrichta | reverse complement strand
GCTCTTTCTTTACTCCTGAATTGGTCAATCTTTTCCAATAAATTCCTTTCTCTGCTTAAATTAGCCAGAGTTTTTGTCTGCTGTTTACAACCTAAGAAGTCTGATTTACATACTATTGCATCCTCAAGTGTCCCAAACTATCATATTATTATGGCACGTGTTTAGATTTGTGGTCATGGCAAGTATACTTTTCTGTGTACTGGTCTCCTATTATAGAGCCTTGGCACTGAAGTTTGATTTGTCTTGTTATCTCCAATGGCATCCAGGTCAGGCTTGGAGTGGGGCAGACATTCCATAAGTATTAGAAATTTAATGGACTTGAATAACTTTCTACTTAGCAGCAGATCAGACAGTTAATGGGGTGGAGGCAAGAATTACAAATCAGTCAGTGATGATCTGGAATTGGGGTAGAGTTTTCTCACCCCCTCCTCACCCACCCTTCTCAACTTCTGGTAATCAGGCACTATACTTTCTACTTTTATAAGATCAACCTGTTTAGATTTCACATATGAATATATGAGTAAAGTATTTGTCTTTCTGTGCCCGGCTTATTTCAGTTAACTTAATGTGTCCTCCAGGTTCATCCATGTTGGCACAAATGTCAGGAATTTACCTATCACCTTTCTTTCTTTCTTTCTTTTTCTTTCTTTTTCTTTCTTTCTTTCTTTCTTTCTTTCTTTCTTTCTTTCTTTCTTTCTTTCTTTCTTTCTTTCTTTTTCTTTCTCTCTCTTTCCTTCCTTCTTTCTTTCTTTATCATCTGTCACCTATCTCTCATATCTATCTATCTATCTATCTATCTATCAGCTATCTATCATCTCTCATCTCTAACTTGTGTTTATTTAGAGCCTGGAACTATTTATTGAAGAGACCATTCTCTTCTCCATTTTGTTGAAATCAATTGGCTGTAAGTGCATGAATTTATTTGTGTGTGTTTTTTTCCTGGTCTATTGGTCTTTTTGTCTATTTTTATGCCAGTACTTGTGCTATTTTGTTTACTCTAGCTTTGTTGCACATTTTGAAGTTAGGTAGTATGATGTCTCAAGTTTTATTTCTTTTGCTTAAAATGCTTTGGCCATTTGGGAACTTTTGCAGTTTTATACAAATTCTATAATTAGTTTTTCTATGTCTGTGATGAATGTTACTGATATTTTGATAAAGATTACATTAAGTTTGTAAATCACTGTGCAGATGGACATTTTAATGTGAATTATTTCAACGCACAAACACAATATCTCTTCCCATTTATTTGTGCCTTCTTCAGTTTCTTTTATCAGCATTTTATGATTTTCTTGTAGATCTATTTCACTTCCTTGGTTAAATGTATTTCTAAGTATCTTATTTCTTTTTTGTGGCTGTCGTAAGTGAGATTGCTCTCTTTTTCAGATAGTTCATTATTGATGTATAGAAATACTATTGATTTTGTATGTGGATTTTGTACCCTGCACCTTTACTGAATTTGTTTATTAGTTCTAACTTTTTTTTTTTTTTTTTGGTGGAGTCTTTAGGGTTTTCTATATAAGGTCAAGTCATCTACAAATAGGGACAGTTTGACTTCTTTCTTTCCAATTTAGATGCTACTTATTTTATTCTCTTGCCTTTCTTCTCTGACGAGAACATTCGGCATCATGTTGAATAAAGGTGGTGAAAGCTGAAAACCTTGTCTTATTCTAGATCTTAAAAAAAGTTTTCAACTTTTTCCCATTCAGTATGATGTTAGCTGTGGATTTGTCATATATGAACTTTGTTGTGTTGATGTACATTCCTTGTATACCTAATATGTTGAGAGTTTTTTATCATGAAAGGGTATTAAATTTTATCAACTGTTTTTCTCTGTTTATTGAAGTGATTATGTGGTTTTTGTTCTTGATTATGTTAATGTAATGTGCCATGTTGATTTATTTGCATATATTGAGCCATCCTTGCATCCCAGGAATGAATCTCACTTTATCATGGTGAATGAACTTTATTAATGTACTGTTGAATAATGTTTGTGAGTATTTTGTTGAGGATTTTTGCATGCATGTTCATCAGGGATATTGACCTGTAGTTTTTGTTAATTTTTTTTTATCCTTGTCTGGGTTTAGTATCAGGGTGATGTTGGCCTCCTAGAATGAATTTGAAAAACTTTGTTCCTCTTTACTTTTTTTTCAGTGGTTTGAAAGGAATTGGTATTAGTTCTTCTGTAAATATTTGGTAGAATTCAACAGTAAAGCCATCAGGTCTTGGGCTTTTCTTTCATAGAAGACATATTACAGTATCTATTTTATTATTCATTACTGGTCTGATAAGATTTTTAAATTCTTCATGGTTCAATTTTGGTATGTTGTATGCGTCCAGGAATTTATCAATTTCTTCTAGGTTTTCTGAAATATGGCATATGGTTTTTCATAATAGTCATTTATAAGCCTTTGTATTTCTGTGGTATCAGTTATAATTTCTCCTTTTCATCCCTGATTTCATTGATTTGAGTCTTCTTTCTTAATCTAGCTAATGGCTTATTGATTTTGTTTATCTTTTCAAAATATCAACTCTTTGTTTTATTGATCTTTTGTATTATTTGTATAGTTTTTAGTCTCTATTTTGCCTATTTTTTCCCCTGATTTTTACTATTTATTTCCTTCTACTAACTTTGGATTTATTTTATTCTAGTTTTTCTAGTTCCTTTGGTGCAGTGTTAGGTTGTTTATTTGAAATACTTTTTTCTACTTTAATATAAGCATTTATTGCTATAAACTTTCATCTTAGAACTGATTTTGCTGTATAACATAGATTTTTGCATATTGTGTTTTTATTTCCATGTGTCCCAAGACATTTTTTAATTTCCTTTTACATTTCTTCATTAACCCACTGGTTGTTCAGGAGCACATTTAATTTCCATGTATTTTTATAGTTTCCAAAGTATCTCCTGTTATTAATTTCTAGATTTATTCCATTGTGGTAAAAAATAATACTTGAGATTATTTCCATTTGAAAAAAAAATGGTTGAAACTTGTTTTGTGGCCTAATATATGATCTATCCTGGATAAAATTCCATGTGCTCTTGAGAAGGCTATGTATTCTACAGTTGTCTAGTGGAGTATTCTGTAAATATATGTAGGTTTGTTTTGTCTGGAGTACAGTTTTAATCCAATGTTTCTTTGTTAATTTTCTATTTGAATGATCTGCCTATTGCTGAAAGTGGGGTGTAAAAGACACCTTCTATTATTGTATTGCAGTCTAAATAATCTTTTAATCTAATAACATTTCATTTAAATATTTGGGTGGTCTGGTGTTGGGTGCCTATATTTATAATTATTGTATCATCTTGCTGAATTAACCCTTTTTTCATCATATAATGTCTCTTATAGTTTTTGACTCAATGCTTTTTTTTGGTTACATATAAATATCTAGACTTTTTCCCTTCCTTCTCACAATTTATCATTTTGTTGCCTAATTTACATCTTTTTATATTTTGAATTCCTTAATTTTATTATAACTATAGTCAACATTGATCATTTTGATGTTTAACCTTTATACCACAGATTTAAAAGACTGCATGCCACCACTACAGTAATGGAGTGTTTTTAATTTAATAACAAATGTTACTCTACCAGTGTGATTATGCTTTTATATGTTTTCATACTATTAGCTACCATCTTTTTGTTTCTAATTGAAGCATTTTCTCTTTTTTTGAGTTGGAGTCTCACTCTGTCACCCAGACTGGAGTGCAGTGGCCGTTCCTGGCCACTGCAGCCTCAACCTGCCGGGCTCCGGTGATCCTTCTGCCTCAGCCTTCTAAGTAGCTGGAAATACAGGCACGCACTACCATGCCCAGCTAATTTTTTTTGACTTATTGTAGAGATGAGGTCTCACCAAGTTGCCCAGGCGGGTCTCGAACCCGCGGGCTCAGGCAATCCACTCACCTCAGCCTCCCAAAGCGCTGAGATTACAGGCTGAGCCACCAAGCCCGGCTTGAAGCATTTTCTTAAGGTCAATAGAGTGGTGATGAATTCCCTCTGCTTTTGCTTATCTGGAACTTTATTTCACTTTTATTTCTGAAGAATAGCTTTACTGGGTATAGTATTCTAGGCTGACTATTTTTTTTTTTCTTTTAGCACTTTATTATCCAATTTTCTGCTGGCTTGCAAGATTTAAGAAATCTTCTGATAGTCTAATGGCGATTCCCTTATATATGATTTGACAGTTTTCTCTTGCTGCTTTTAAATTTCTCTTTGACTTTTGACAGATTGATTATAATATGTCTTAGAGAGTGCCATTTTGAATATAATCTGTTTGGCAACCTTAAAACTTCATGAATTTGAATGCTCATATCTCTTCCATGACTTGGGAAGTTTTCAGCTATTATTCTGTTAAATAAGTGTTCTGTGCCTTTCTTTGTCTCTTTTCCCTTCTTAAGTCTCACAATGCAGATATTTGTTCACTTAATAGTGTCCTGTAAGTTCCATAGACTTTCTTTCCTCTTTTTCATTATTTTTTCTTTTTTCCCCTCTCATTGGGTTATTTTATAAGGCCTGTTCTCAATTTCATAAATTATTTTTTCTACTTGAAGAAGAAACAGTCTACTGTTAAAGCTATCAATTTTATTTTTCATTTTACTCACTGACTTCTTCAGTGCCAAAATTTCCTACTGGTTATTTTTATGCTACTCTTTGTTGAATTTCTAATTTAGATCATGAATTCTTTTTCTAATATAATTAAATTGTGTATGTTCTCTTGTATTCAATTCAATTCAATTTTTAAAATGCATTTTATAATTTTACCCCTCTTACTTTCAAAAAAAAGACTTTGCATTGACTATTCAAATTTCAGAGAATCTTTATGGACACATTTGAAGAGTTTAGCTAAGGGGATGCAGATTTATATATCTTTAAAAAAAGGAATAAAGCTCCTTTTTCCTGCATAAAATATAGACTCTTCCTTGAAAAGCTCAATCTTGGAAACAAAAATAGAAGCAGCACAGTGAAAGAATACAGTTCCAGGATGTTGAATATTAGCTTCAAACTACCCAATATGAGTCAATTGTTTTAATGTAAAATGTACACTAATAAACAGGTAATGTTTCAGGTAAATCTTAAACAAGTACTTAGAGACTGCAGACAATTAATTATTTAAAAAGACAAGTTGAACATTTACATAATAATTTGTATTTTTCTTATATACTTTCCATTTGATATATATTTTCTTTTTTTCCTCATATACTTTCCATTTAATATATATTCTCTTTTTTTATTATGCCAGAGAGGACAAATTCACCTAGACTTTCTTTGCAAATGTTCTTTTTGTTGTCTGACCATGATTGCCAAATAACAAAACTCAATCAAATATGTATTTGATTTGTTAGTCCAGGTAGCTTCTTCTTAAAGAAAAATATCATGATTTCAGTGACTTATGGGGATAAAAGCACGTTTCAGGGACCGCTTTGAGGTTTACTTTCTCCCTTTTTGTTTCTTTCTTCCTTCTTCACCCCTTCTCCCCTCCTTCCCTCCTTCTTTCCCTCCCGCCTTCCCTGTTCCTTCTCCTTCTTCCTTTCTCCCTTCCTCCTTTCTTCTCTGATTTTGAGTGTTGATATGACTCAGAGTATTCCTTATACTCAGGGTATAAGGTTTTATACTCTAATTTTTGTGCATGTTGTGCTAGTTGATTTTTCATTTTAGTCCATTTAATTTAGTAAAGCTACTTTATTTTTTTTTAGTTTTTTTTTTTTAGTTGGGTGTCACCCAGGTTGGAGTGCAGTGACACACTCATGGCCACTGCAGCCTCAACCTGCTGGGCTTAGGCAATCCTTCCACCTCAGTTTTCCAAATAGCTGGAACTACAGGTATGTGCTACCATGCCCGGCTTATTTTTTTATTCAGGCTGGTCTCACACCCCCAGGCTTAGGCAGTCCTCTCACCTCACCCTCCCAAAGTGCTGGGCTTGCAGGCTGAGCCACTGTGCCCGGCCAGTAAAATTACTTTCTACCTACTAAAATATTTAGCATATAGATGGTGCAAAGAAGACTATAGCAATGGAAAGTTCAGGTAAAAATTTGGGAAAATGGAGGGGATATCACAAAGTATGCCAACTATGTGGCAAGTATGCTATACTATCACTGAGAGAGGAATTTTTGCTTTGTCATTCTCTATATTTAATTCATCAATATAACTCCATCATGCAACCACATACATCCATTTTTTGACTCATATTTCTCTTTTACATTTATAATCAGTATCTTTCTTAAATTTATCATTATTACTCCACTGGACCCATGTTTGCAGCCTTCTAATCTCCTCTCCACATTGCCATCTACGTGACCTGACCCAAAACATTCATGACCAAACCACACTCCAGCCTGAAACCTTTGGTTAGCTTATTCATAAAATATTTGTCACATAGTGGTTGCTAAATAAATGTGTGTGCTTTTTAATAAGACAAATAAAATGAGAAACTGGAAAGATCAGTACATTAAGCCATTTGATAAATATTTAAACTTCCATTATGTGCTAAGTGCTGGGCTTGCTGTTCACATTGGTGACCAAAACATGTAGGGTTCCCGTCTGCAGGAAGTTTTCTGTCTCATTCATTTAGTCAAAACAATCTAATAGCTAAAATTTACGAGGCAGTGATCACATACTAGGTATTGTGCTAAATCCTTTAATGAAAGGAACTCGTTTCACAACCACCCCAATGAACTGGTTATTCCTATTATGCTCATTTTATTCAGGAGACAACTGAAGCATGGCAAAGTTAGGGCTAACAAGAAATGGATCCAGTATTAGAAGAAGCTAGACTGACTTCAGAGCTCTGTCCTGATTCACATCTACAGCAACAAGTCATTGTCCTGTTAGGAGAAAACACCAAGACTTCCTAAAGTGATGGGGGAGCAATATAATACAGAGATATCACCAAGTATCAAACTGGATAGAACTACCTTCCAGAGTCAGGCACTGCCATCATCTGCACTGGAGTTTTGGAAGCCTCCAGAACTCCTTGTGCCTAGAATAAGAGGAGGATTTCTTTCTCTACCCCTCAGCTCTCTGCCTAAAGCATATTGACCAAATTTGTTATATTTTAGGATTTTGAACTCAAAAATTTATCCCACTACACATTTTTATGGTTTTAAAAAATCCTTTTAAAGAGGAAAAAAAAGTCCTTTTAGTTTCTGGTCTCAGTAGACATTGTATTTGTTATTTGTTTGTACCCTTTTAAAATAATTTTATATCCTTTAATTTTTACTGGTTTTAAATGTTTAAATAGCCATTATTAGCATTATTTTATTATTAATTTCATTATGAATAAATTTTACTATTAATTTTCAACAATCCTTTGATTGAAATTTTAAACATCTTTAAAATTTCTACCCCTGACTGGGGTCCAGTCTCTTTCTTTCTCTCTCTCTCTCTCTTTCTCTCTTTCTTCTTCCACCCCCCCCAAAAAAATTTCTACCCCTTCATTTTTATGTGTTTACTTCATTTCACTCTTCAACCATGTCTCCAACTTCACTTAACTTTATTCTTTCAATGATTCAATAATGAAAGAAAAATGATTAAATGTGATTACAGTTTATGTTTTTGTAAGACTTAATATCAATTATTGCGTAAATAAGGAAAAAGGGCTTTGGGTGGGAGATGCTTTATTGCAGACCAGTTCAGAAGGCATAGATGAGGATGTGGTTAGCTATATATGGTTTTGAGTGCAAGGGAGTGTGGAGTCCTGAGGTGAGGGTGTCAGAAAGGCTGACTCTCGACTCAGTTCTTTCAGCAGCTGCCTTTGTGACCTTTGGCAGAGCCCTTCCCTGCTCTTCTCAGCAGTAGCAGGAAGGGACTGAAATAAATTATTTCCAAATGGGCCTTTCCAGCTCTTGTATTGTGTGTGCCCTGTGATTTGAATGGTAGTGGATTTGCAGAACAAAGCAGTGCATTTTGATGGAGCCATGTTAAAATGGCATATCAAATTACCAAAACACTGCTTTTTATTGCTTAGTAATGTCCACAAAAGAAATTCCTGACGTATTCTCTATGCTACGTGTAAGCCTTGCCCTGTTCTCAGCCTGTGAGCCCCATCAATATGGTCCTGGCATCAAAATGGGAATGTTAAAACAGTAAAAGTTTCTTGGGAAATTCCAAGGCTTGAGTTTGGAGCCCAGGGTAAATTGCTTATCACTTAGCTATGTGGCCTTGGGAATAAACTTTTCAGTCTCTGTTTTCTTATCTTTAAAACTAAATTGTGGTATGAACTCTGGAGATGTTATTAAGTTTAGAAATTAGATATACAGAGCCAATGCATGCCTCATCATGTATAAGGAAGTAAAGCTTGTAGTTGTCTAATACCTTCAAAAGAAATTCTTAAAATAGAAAACAAACTGTGTTTCACTAAAAAGATGTAAAATCATGTTTTACAGGTTGGGAGAATCTTGGGTTTTCAATGGGCTGTTGGCCCAATGAACTGGGAAGAGATCGAGAGCTCAAGTAGAAAGGGAACGCAGAGATTAGGTATTCAGACAGTCTGAAACATGTACTGAAAAATTTATCAAGTGTACAAAGAGTAGGAAATGTTTATAAAACATGTCTCACTTACTGCTATCCACAGATAGGGTTCTGAGTCAGAACTGAATATCAGCATTTGGACATGATATTGCCCAATGGGGACATGTACTCCTTTGATGCAGTAGCTCTGTGGCATCTTGACCTTGTCTGGCTGAAAGGAGTCTCAGAAAGACTCATCTGTGGCTCTAAGTATTGACCAAGTTGACTAAAAGGCCCAACAATAAAGCATATTTTGATCCAACAGGAAGTTCTGAAATACTTGGTGAACTTGATAAATAATCTTGTAAAATTGGGCTGTCTGGTGCTGGATTCCTGAAGCAAAACAGAGAACACTGGAATATGTATATGCTAGAGAGGGTGAGTTAAATTTGGCTGGATGTTTGAGATGATGATAATGATGGTGATGATGGTAAGAATGATAATTTCTGGAGACTCACAAAGAGAAAGAATACGTTCAAGTTCTAGAAAATTGTCTCTATATTCTTGCTCCCAATTTCAGGATAGTTTTCTACTCTCAGGAGAAAATGTTGCCTAGACAATGATCTCACTTTGAATTTTCATTCTTTTGAAATAATAAGTGATGCCCAAGACAAATTATTTGAGGTGTTCAGGATATAGTTAATAAATCTAGTAAGATAAATCCAGCAAAACCCAATGGTTCCTGGAGTGAGTCCATAGTCTTATGGGAGTAAAAAACTATGGGTAGACTATGTCACGATCAAATGTGGTGGGTGCCATTACATGATAATTGAGAAAAGTACTGTGGATCACAGAGGATGGATCAGCCAACTCTGCCTGTGGTAATTATTTAAAACACTTCATAGAACAGATAATACTTCAGCTGGTTCCTTAAAATGGAGGTAATTTAGAAAGCAAAGGGGAGACAGATTATAGTTTTGTGCAAAACTTGTTAAAAAATGCATAGCATCAGAAATTTATATGGCATAGAGTCACAAGACTAATGTGGACTGGAATTTGAGAAGAAGACAATGGTGGCAGGAACTTAAGATATGGGACAGAGAGATAGTTGAGGGGAAGGTCTCAAACGGCACTTAGATGCCAGCCTCGATGCCAAGCCAGAGAGTTTAGATTTTCTCTGTAAATTCCAGGAAGGTCAAGCAGAGTTGTTGTTTGAGCTTTTTGTTTTGGTTCCTTAACCTGGGATGGGGTCTAATGGCTTTATTTTTGAAATATACCTTTGATGGAAGAAAGATGTTTAATCAGTTGCACTAGCGACTAGTGGCCCAAAGACTATTTTAGAAACTACTGCATCTCTTATTGCCTGGTTCTGGAAGAAAGAAGAAATAATGGGGTTAGAAGAGACTAAATTGAAATCTTCTTGCTGAGCTGGAATAGTGTATAATGAGTGACAGATCAGACATAAAGTTCTGGGATGAGATAGAGGAGGATTTTATGATGGCTTCCAAGTTTTCAGTTTTGAAGGCAGATAGATGATGATACCATGAATTGACATAGAAGCTAACCTCATTTTTTGATATACAAGTGTTCTATTTACATGTTTTTGCTTATACAAGCAGAAGAGAGACTGATACACTTAATTTTTTAAAATGTGGGCAAAAACATTTTGTTTCAAGAAGATAAGATGGAATCTGGCTCTGGTTTGCCCATCATATGTGCCAGAGGCTGCTAGTTGCTTACTAAAATTCATAATCTCCTCTCCTTTCTGAGCACACAGCTAGAATGCATGTTCTGTCTTCCGTTACAGTAAAGAATAGTCTGTAGTTGAGTTCTAGTCATTAGAATATGAACAGAACCCTGAACTGTACCCCACATCTTTAAAATTAAAAAAGAAAAAAAATGGACAGAAGTGATGTGCACTGATGTTAAACTTGACCCATAAACTCCATGAGGCATTCCTCCACACTGATTGGAATGGCAATAACTCTGGGGCATTATTCATCAAAGTCACAAAGTAAATGTTGGGGCTGAAGAACTGGGAGAATAGGCAGACAGCTTAATGAGGATAAACATTAGATAAGCAGAGGGAGTAAGGGAAGGAGAAGGTAGGAGGTTTGGAAGTTGCGGATAGAAAGTTGACTGCCAAATGTACCAAAACAGAGACATCCCAGACACCTGATGGGACCGCTCCCATAACACACAATTGGAATACTTGGGCAGGGAGCTGGCGGGTTTATACTTAAGAAACTTCGCGATACCTGGAGGGTTCCATGATTAGAGCATGGGCTTTGAGAAGCAGCCCAGCGGGAGGGAGCACCTGTGAAAGGAACGCGAAGTGAGGTAGAAGTTCATGAGATGGTAAGCAGCCACCACTTCATAAAGGAATCCCCCTTTTGGGACCCCCACAAACCTACAGCAAATCTACCAAAATGATAGCATGCTCAGAAGGTTTGGTTTCTCATAAAGGTCAAAGGAGCAAAATCTACATGGCCCAAATCAGAGACTCTCTACCTGAATTCACTTGAGCACATGCTGGGGAACTTCTGCAAAAACATCTCTGCATGGGTCTCATTACAGACCAGTCAAGTCATAATCTCTGAGGATCAAGCTCCTTCCTCAGTGTTTCTGAGAAGTTCTTCAGGAATTTTGTTTTGTAGTAAGGGTTACAAACAGGCACTATAGAGCAGGGATCCCCAACACCCAGGCAGTGGACTGGTACTGGTCCGTGACCTGTTAGGAACCGGGCCGCACAGCAGGAAGTGAGCAGCGGGCGAGTGGAGCTCCCTCTACTGTCAGATCAGCAGTGGCATTAGATTCTCATACAAGTGCAAACCTAATTGTGAACCTGTGCATGTGAGGGATCTAGGTTGCGTGCTCTAATGATTGATGAACCCTCCCCTCCATCCGTGGAAAATTTTCTTCCATGAAACCGGTCCCTGATGCCAAAAAGGTTGGGGACCGCTGCTGTAGACGACGCAGAGACCAAGGGAACTGAGTAGAAATAGGTAGAAACCCCTCAGGGACAATGGGGAGGGAGAAGCATTCAGCCACAAAGTAATGTTGGAGAGCCCACCAAATATTCATGTATTTCTGAAGGAAAGAAAACACTTAAGTGCCATCTGAGTTAAATTTAAAAATGTAAATTTAAATTTTTAGAGGACTGCCTAGGTAGAGTGGACGTAAAGGCCATTAGCACAGCAGAGGACCCAGGACATGTGAGGACACTCGAGGAGACATCAGAGACAAGAGGTTTTCTTTCTCACCGAGAAGAAAAGTCCCGTGGGTTGCTGTGTCCTTTGATGGAGTCTCAACATTGGCTCTCCATTTTCTCTCCCCCAGCCCAGTTCAAGGGAGCCATCTGTGGTCAGAAAGATGATTATTTGGATCAAACAGGTGATTATTAGGGTTGCTTGGTTCCTCCCGTCCCCCTCCCCTTTTAATACTAGTTCATAGTTGTATGTGTTCCATTGTTGCATAACAAATGACCACAAATTTAACAACTTAAAACAACACACATTTATTGTCTAACAATCCTTGTGGGTCAAGAGTCCATATACAGCTCTGTTGGGTCTTCCACTGAGGGTGTCATAAGGCTGAGTCGAAGTATGAGCTGGGCTGCAGACTTCTCTGAGTCTCGGTCTTCTTTTCTGAGCTAACCGGTTGTTGGCAGAATTCTGTTCCTGATTAGGTCAGACTCAAACATATTAATCTGTATTAATTTATGGATCCTAATAATATCTGTAAAATCCCTTCATCTTTACCGCATTGCATCATCTAATCATGGCATTAGAGAGCAATATCAGTCCTGCTCAGACTCAGGTGGAGGTGATCACACAAGTGTGCACACCTGGGAGAATTGCAGAGATCATCTAAAATTCTGCCTACCACAATAGCCATGGATATGTTTGCTCATTTAACCAGTGTTTATTGAATACCTAGTATCTTCCAGGATTTAGGATGGTATATCTAAAGACAGTAAATACTTTGAAAAAATAGAGCAGAGTAAGCAACATTTGTACAGTAGGAGTTGTCATGGAGAAGTTGCTGTTTTATGTGGGGTCATATGTATTGTCCTAATGCAGAAGGTAATATTTAAGCAAATACTCTTTATAATAACTACAGCTTTCCCTTTACCTATATCTAGAATTATTTGGGTGTTTCTCTCCATTTATTATGTCTTAATCCTTTGCGTTTGTAGACACACCAAAGCAAAGGAAATTCTACATTGGCATTTATTACATGTAAATTAAGACTGCAAAGACAAAATCTTGTATACCAAAAGAAACCAGAAAAAACCTAACATTTCAAAGTGGCTCAAACAAATCTGCCAAACAAAAAAGAATAGAACACTCTCATAGTGTGATCCCATCAATGAATCAGTATGAGACTGGGCCTGCCCAAAGCACATGGTTTATTGATTCTTTCTTTCATTTCATATAACAGACTGAAAACTTAAGTTAGACTTTGCACTAAGCATGGAGATTTCAAAGAGGAATAAGATATGGTCTCTGATTTTGAAGAATTTACAAAATTTGATTGGGCTAGACAGATTCATATATAATTTCAATTATGGCATTCTATCAGGGGCATCAACAGCTAGTTCTTATGGAGAATGAAAACACCCTCTGTAGGGCATCTTACTGGAGATATTAAATCAACACCTTTAAGAACTTCCAGAAAAGCTTTCTGAAAGGTGGCTTAAGATGATTTTGACAGATGCATAGTATTCTACAGACCCAGGGCGATGCTGATGGAATATCATCTGTTTGGCCACAAATGGCTCCCTTGAGCTGAGTCAGGGAAGAGCCAATGATGAGACTTGATCAAAGGACGTAGGATGTAAGAGCAGTAGAGCATTAAATATTGAAAGGGCAAGATTTATCTCGCTGCAAAAAACACAATGGTACAACGGATCTTACTATTGGAAAGCCAGGAAAACAACATCCTGATAAGCTGGCTCGAATCTCTCAAGGTACAATGTGAGAACTGTGCTGTTGAAGCTCTTCTCGGCTCTGAATATTAATGTACCAGTTTCTGAAGACTGACATGGCTGGTGTGGATGCCTATATGCAGGGACTGTGCTGTTCCAGTGAGCTCTGTGTTCATTAGCTATTACTGGGGAACAAATGATCCCAAAATTTGGTGTCTTTAAACAACCCTTTGCTTGGCTCACAATTCTGCAGATCGGGTTTAATTGGACAGTTCCTGTCTGGGCCAGGCTTAGCTGGTCTCAGCTGAGCTTACTCACAGGCAGGTAGTCAACTGGTGGATCACCTGGGGCTGGTTGGCTTATGATAGCTCTGTCTGGGACAGATAGGATGACTGGGACTTCCTTCCCTGTAACTGGGACTTCCTTCATTCCTTTATTTTTCAAGGAGATATCCCAGGCTTATTTGCATGGAGGTCAAAGGATTCCACATGCTACAGCAGGCAAGCCCATTGCACAAGCACTTAAGGCACGATTGTCCCACTGGCCCAAAGGAAGTGATACACAAAGGGCAAATAAGTAGATTATTTTTTATAAGATAATGGAATTAAACAACCACATTTTGGTTATGATTTGTTGATTATATCTCCCTGGTGTTATTTTTAGTTTCTTTTTCTTTACTTTGCATATCAGTTAAATCAGTGATGTGTACAGGTATTTGGAGAAGGCATGACAGCATGGAGATGTAGAAATTTCTGGAACCAGGCACACAGGAATCTGAATATCAGTTCTTTTATTTACCATCTATTAATCCTGGACAAGTTTCTTCACTACTCTGAGTCTGGCTTATCATCTGTAAAATAGAGATAAAAATTATAACTACTTCAGGAAATATTATGAAGATTCAATTATACTGCATATAAAGCTTTTTGTAAAGTGATGCATAATAAGTATTCAATAAATATTAACAATCATCATTATCTCTGCCACACCCATATTATCACAGATAATATCTCTATTGTTTCTTCTTTTTCATTATCACCATCAACATCAACTCCACTGCTATTATCACCTTTTCTTTCCAGTGCAGTCTCCCAGAACACTGAACTTAGAATCAGATGGTCTTGGTTTGACCAAGATTGCTAAGTGGTCTAAGTTGGCCTCAGTTGGAACAACCCAGTTCTGCGTCATGTACTCTTCATCTTACAACAGCCTTGCCCAACTTTCTCTTATACTTTTGCAGGAGGCAGAGAGACAGAGAGAGAAAGAAAGACAGAGGCAGAGAGAAGCACACAAGACCAGTTGAAGCCGAGGCTCAGAAATGGCACATTCTTCTTATACTGCATTGATTGGCTCAAGCAAGTCACATAACTGGACCAGATTCAAGGAGTAGGGAAATAGAGTTAGCCTCTTGACTAAGAGCCATTACTAAATCATATTACACAGGGTATGTATATGGGAAATGGATAAAGAATTGGGGCCATTTGTGTAGTCAATCTATCACAGCACCCAAAATAAGAAAAAAAATATTCAACTGCATTTTTTTTCTACACATAACCTTAATGAGTACCTAAGGGAGACAAGCACTTACCATTTTCATTGTATTAATGACTTTAGTTCCATTTTGTCAGTTTCCTGTACAATAGCTCATTGGGCTGTTTAATGCAGAAGTAGCATTTTACCTCATTATTTCTTAAAAGTTATGCATCATTCAGTGTCAGACTTATTTTGATTTTCCAAAGGTATGAGACATAAAAAATTAAAAATCCAGGCCAAAGAGTGATTTGTTTGGAATTTTTTTTTTAGTAGCCTGTTGGCAGAAGATTTCACAAAGCATATTACACTGGAACCAGAAGTAAAGCTGCATTGTGCTAGTTCCACAAAGCTGCTAGGCGAACTGGCATCTGTCCAACTGGGAAGTGGTTTTCCACACATTTGGTGTATTCAGCCTTACCATGCCCAGAGAGTTCTGGTATCCCCTCTCTCAGCTTTCCCTTTGCTGTCTCTTTTCTGCCTCCCCCACCAGTCCTTGTGAGATTTAGTTGTAGAAGTTGACCAATTATTCTCATATAAAAATATAAATCTTCATAAAAGTCATAGACAACAGAAATGACTCATTTGTCAACAGATGGGGGGTATTTACAAATAGAAAGACTCTTGTCTGTGTTTATTGGTAGATGCATAGAACTGTCGAAAGTCAACATTATAGATTAAGTGAATATAGGAACATTTCTCCTGACTCTATAAGTCTATTATCTATGGAAGCTATGGAAGAAAGATATTTAATTAAGAGATACTCCTGTACTAACCAAAGGAGTCTAGATTTTAGAGAGAATAAATATCTCTAGAAGAATGGTTTCCTTGGCTAGGCACTATATTCCATGTTTTATTGGCTTTCATACTTACACACTAATCCAGTCTGCTGAAAACATATTCACTAAATAGTGGATACCAATGGGCATTGCCAGGCCTGTGGCCATTTCCACTGGGATCCGTCTACCTCTACCTCTTTCCCTCCATGACCGCTTGGCCCACACTGGTAAAGTGGTGAAGAGCTTTGAACCGGACAAGGTATTTATTGTGGGGTTTACATTTTTCCTTAATTAAAAAAAAAATTCAAAAGTAACTTAATCAGGCTCATGATAGTTTAGAAAGTAGAATAAAAAACATTATCGTCCAACTTTATCAAAGATGATTAATGTATTTTCTTCCTGTGTCATAATATACAGACGCACTCTCAATTCTCTAAGGTTCTGGATGCCCCATCTTGGAAGGTGCCAGCCTAGCTACAGGATTGCTCTGTGACCTGATAAATCTCAGGGGACACAGTTCTCTAGGTGACCTGAGTCAAAGCCCTTCCAAGTGCCCAGGTCCTAGAATGAGAAGTCTTTTGCATGGGGCCAGCCTTGCAATGGATCAAGTGGGAAAAGCTTTGGAGGGTATGAAGTTCAGTGCTTTCTAAGCTGCCAGACTACTAGTCAATAAGTTTATTATGAAGCCTGGGACTGTTGCAGACTCCTTGCTCCCTCTTAGCCTTCCTTGTGGCTCCAACTCTTCCACCATCATTTTTTCTAGGTTAGAAGGTAGCATAAACAAGCACAGCACCTTTCATACCTCCCATGACAGAGCAGAGGAAAGAACATATGAATTAATGAATGAAATAAAAAAAAGGAAACCAAAAGAATCCAATTAGGTGTTTCCTACCTGTATGCAAAAACTTCAATGTGTGAGAATTCTTGGGGATAATAGGGCCTATAATAATATGTATATAAAATATAAAACATTTAAAATAATTGCATATAATATAAAAAGGGCTATAATATTATACTCTAGATTTCAACTTCCAACACTCTGAATAACCAAAGATAAATAAAAATTTGATTCAATTGCTGGCAATTTTAGGGAGCTATTAAATTATACCCACTTTCTTTATGAAGTGAAAGTATTTTATTTACCGGAAAAGACCAACCAGTTGTTAACTTGCTCAATGAGTGTTTACTGAACACTTTGGTGCCAGGCATTGTATAGAGAACTTGGGATACATACATTGCCTCTGAACTCATAGAATTAAGGGTCTCCTAGAAGATGCATTGAACAAGAAATTAAAAGAACCATGATCTAGTTTACACTCCCACCAACAGTGTAGAAATGCTCCCTTTTCGCCACATCCTCTCCAGCATTTGTTGTTTTTTGAGTTATGGATAATACCCATCCTAACTGGAGTTTTAGCTTGCATTTCTTGTATGACTAGTGAGGCTGAGCATTTTTTCATGTATCTGCTGGCTGCTCATACGTCTTCTTTTGAGAGCTGTCTATTCATATCTTTTGCCCACTTTGTAATGGGGCTGATGCTTTCTTTGACTTTGCAGATTCCTAAAAGATCCCCAAATCAACCTTCAATATGACCCTGCAATCCCCCTACTGGGAAGATACCTAGAAGAATTCGAATCACTCTATAAAAAAGATACCAGCACATATATGTTTATTGCAACATTGTTCACAGTAGCAAGAACATAGAACCAATCGTGCTGCCCATCAAAAGAGGACTGGATTTAAAAAAATGTGGTACATGCACATGATGGAATATTACACAGCCATAAAGAACAAAATCATGAACTTCACAGCAACCGGGATGAACTTAGAGTCTATAATATTGAGTGATCTTTCACAGAAACAAAGAACTGCGGTTCACATGTTCTCACTCATAAGCAGAACTTGAACAATTATCGTAATACTATAAGAGAAGGATTGGCAGTAGTGGGAAATTGCTGGGCAGGGGGTGGGGAAACTGGATTGGCAGTAATGGGAATCTGCCAGAGAAGGGGTCGGCATACCTCATTAACAAGGGTACCTACATAATGAGCATTTGTATAGCTAACCCTGAATTGTACCCTACATCTTTAAAAGGAAAAAAAAATTAAAAGGAAAAAAAAAGAACCATGATCATCACAAAAAACTGTTAAGTGGCCACAAGAACATAAAATAGGGAGATCTAATTTATTTTTAGGAAATCAGGGAAAGTTTCCCTGAGAAGCAGTTGTTTTATGCGAGACTTGTGGGATCAGTAACGATTTGTCAGGTGAATGGAGTGGGGACTGTGGGAAGCCAGGTTTCCTGCAGAAGAGGCATGTACGAATGCCAGCATCAGGACATATTCAAGGAACTCTAGGAAATGTGGCTGGAACATAGAGAAAGCCAACAGAGCAATGTGTAGGGATGGGTGGGGACCCAGCAGTCACAGGGAGGGTTCATTTATAGTTACTGTTGCTATTAAATTCTTTTTTCATTTATAAGTAAGTACTTTTTCAAAGAAGTTTTTAAATTTTTCATGCTATTTCTAACGCATTTAGATATATCTCCCTGTCCTATGTCACCTCTCAGTGTGGTGCCACGTATGTGCTTCTTAATAGTGGGGACTCCTCCCCCTTTTTGAGTATCTTGATGGAGCACTGGATTCAACACTGGATCCTGGGAAACCTCATCCTACACTCATTTTGTTGTCTCTTTCAGCAGCTTTCCAACCATATGACTAGCTTTTCCCTAAGCTATTTGAATTCATTGTGAAAGTGAAATTTCAAGAGACGGTCTATTGAATGCTTCACTCATATACAAACATTTAAAATTTATAGCATCCTATTAAAAATGAAAAAGCAAAGAAAAGCTGAACTAACTTAAACAGACCCCTCCGGTTGGTTTGCACTATTCATTTCCACTAAATGCAAAACGTGTGTTACTCCAGATGGCCACAGCTCTCTCACCCTTGGTAAAGTAGCTGTAAACAAAAGAAACTAGATGACTGACTTCCATGGCGGTTTTCATTTTCCGAAGCATTTAGCTGGCTTCCTGTTATTATTTTAATGCTGCTCATTTCAAGTAACCATCCCTGGTATTTACTAACGAGCACCGTGTATTGGAAACAAACTGGGCTAGGAAGGAAGCCTTAGATTCAAGACTGGCTTTGCTGGTTTGTGATCTTTCTGTGCTACAGTGAACCCATCTACTAACTGATCACAGGGGTTTCGTACAGCTTTAGGGGAGGAAAAAGTCCTCCTTGAACTCTTCTAGGTTCTCTGACTGGGACCCTGTAAAATTAGGCTGTCAAAAAAAAATGGATTGACGAGAAAAACAAACAAGTTTATTAGCATATATATTGCACCATACCCATGGGAGCACTCAGTAATGAGTAATTCAAAGAGTTGGTTAGAATTTTGAGTGTACTATATACTTACCTTAATAGGGGAAAAAGAGAGTGAGAAAGAGTGCTAATGAATAACAAGTGAATTTTGGAAAGTAAATGGACTCTTAGAAGGGGAGATGGGTGGTAGTTTGTGACAATGTTTGTCTGGGTGTGTTAAAGAACTTCCAGAGAGAAATTTAGAGTTGCTCCTAGAAAGGAGATGGATAATGAGTGAGTAGTGTTGGGATCCTCTGCTTGTAGGCAGATAAGGGATTTTGAGAATTCAAACATCTTCAGCTCAAAATAATTTGTATGTCAAGGTGGTATATTTTGGGGATGGCATATCCTGATTCCCTTCACAACCCTAAAATAATAGTTATTCTATGATTTAATTCACTGGCTCACTCAGATTTACCACCTCCTCTATTGAAGATTCTATGTTGAGTATTCTAATTTGCTTTGTTGACAATTAACGGTGACAGTTTGACATCTCCACTTTAAGTTGTCTAACAGCTGTTCCCATAAAATATTCACCTCTGTCAGGATCTAAGAAAAGTACTACATCTAAAGAATGTGCACTTCAGTGTTATGGACTCGCAGGGGGTAGGAACTTTGCTATTCTCTCTGACTTGAATCAAATTGTGTGCTGTATTGTATTAAGGTGTGAAAGACGGATGCCGTCAGTTAATTTACCTCAGATGGTGCAGGCCAGCTTGTACCCGGAGATGGATTCCACTTTGAAGACACGGTTTTTCAGAGACTAGTTTACCAACTGGAAGAAAACAGAGAAAAAATTATGATGGAAGGCAAGAAATATCTCTTTTGTCTTTTAGTATCCAAGTGAATATTCCACTGAACTATAAACATGTTTGCCACAGAACCATTCATAGCCATCTGCCTGTTTAAATGCCAGCTTCTTTGAGATAGAAAGTCCCGAAGAGAGAGGGCCATCTGGTCGTGACTGAAGCCAAACACATCTCTTTGTGTCTGGAAAAGGTGTCGCATGATTGTTCTTATTAAGCTCACTGTTGAATATATTCTTGATTATTTCATTCTTCAACTATGAATAAGAATAAATTAACTACTATAAAAGAGGGGAACAAGATGGTACCAAAAATATCTTTATATTTGAGAATGTCCTTATTCTTCTTAGAAAAAATTAGGCTACATATCTTTATGCTGGTAACTTGCATACAAATGACAATATTAAAAGATTTAAATATATATGTATCTATACACACGTATATATGTGTTACATGTGTGTATGTATACGTGCGTAGGGGATGTATGTATGGAGAGAGAGACAGAAAGAGGGGGGAGAAGAGAGAGGAGGAAACAAGGATGGTAATTACTTGATAAATCTGCTTTCTACTCTTCTTCCACTTTTCTATATGTTTGAAAATTGTCAAGGTGAAACATTCCAGAATAATTTCAAGGCAGTGTATTAAAAGTCTTGGGGGAGGTATTTAGAGAGCAGGACTTGGAGAAAGGGCAAACTCAAACTAGTCTGATAGAGGGACGGATTTGGGAAAAATTTACCAGCAGAGCTAATTCTTGAGCTAAGATACTTTATATGTTGAGTCCTTGAATCCTCACAGAACTGCTTGTAATGGGAGCACATATATTATCCCTAATTTTTAGAAGAGACTGAGCAGCCAGAAGTGAAGTTACTCAAAGTCACATTGGGCCAGTCACATTGCACGTTTCCAGGAGCGCCATTCACAAAGTTGTGTCATGCAGTGGTACAGGACACCCAGCCCGTAAGAAATGGATCTGACCAGGTCTTTAACCTCTGCAGGACAGTTCACATGACTAAGACACAGGATTTGAAAGCGTAATGGGCAAGAATGAAACAAGTCACAAATGGCTATATAACAAAGGACCTCTGTGCTGAGCCAGGTTGTTTGGTTTTATGCTGAAGACCATGGAAAGTCATTGAAGGATTTTACGCAGAGATGTAACAGATTTGTGTGCAAAGAGATCACTTCTGTGCACAGGATGGGTTGTACAGGAGTAGGAATAGAAACCAGTAGACCCATTGGGAGACTGTGTAAGAATTTCGGCACCAGTAATGACTCCACACCCGGCCAGGACCAAGAGATTTATTAAAGGGGCTTTTACAGAGAGGATCTGTAAAGGAGGAAAAAAAGAGAGAGAGAGTTGCAGGGAGTGGGCTGTATTTATTAGCCTGACAGGGGCCGGAAGGGGCTGTGCTATGTTTCTATTGGAGGAGCTGCATGGGAGTAGGGTGGGGCCATGCTCGGCACCATTTTGGGAGCCACCCCTCTGGTCGCTTCCTGCACCCTTCAGACTGTAGCAGGAATTCAAGCAGGAAACAACAAAGACCCAAGCCAAGGTAATGGCAGTGCGAGTGCAGAAGCCAGGGAGAGGGAAATTAGTAAGAAAGAAGTGATCAGATTCAGGGACCCACTGGTGATGGGGGTTGAAGAAAAAACCTCACTGGTACTTCCCATATTTTAATGGGCTAACTGGTTGTGATGACTGAGAAGGAGACTGTGGAGTTAGAACATTTTAGAAAGAAAAATGGAAGAATTCATTTTGAACGTTTTGATTGCACATGTGCATTTTCACGAATCTAGCAATAGGTATTATGTATTCCTCTACTCAGTATCCACAGTGCTTAGCATACTTCCTGAAGTAAGGTATATACCCAGTAAATAGTTGTTGAATGTGTTGAGTATTTGCAGGAATGATTCAGAGAATCCCTTAGAGCCTCAGGATTGGAAGGAGATCTGAAGATTACCTGATCACTTTTCTGGAGTGTGTGGATTTCTTTTTCAACATTCACCCTCACTTCTCTCCCCCAACATTCTCAGGTGCTTACCCAGCTCTGTTTGGAAGCTTGCAAGGATGGGGTTTGTTTGCGGTATCTCTGTACTAGTCATGGTATCTAGAAAGAAGCTGTTGTTGTTTTGCTTACACCAGAAATTCTCAGAATGTGAATCTTGAAAATGAGAAATGACACCATAACAGGATTAGTTGATCAGCTAATTTATTGAATTCTTTTAGTCACCGACTTTGAACAGAATTAAATATGTGTTGAGAACCATAAGAAATATGAAAGCTATCTGTCTAGAAAGGAAAATGTTTCTTCTGATTTCCAAGCTAAACTGGGATTAGAAAGAGACCACTGGGCTTTAGTGTACACCCATTAGAGGTTTCTTTCTAGCCAAAGAACAATTCAAACTCTGGAATGAGCTCTGGGATGGACCCAGAGCTTTGAGATGAGGACTAAAAGGTAGAGAGCAAAGTGACTGCTGTGTTTCTGCCCGCCAAACTTGACCATCCTCAAAGGAGACAAATGGAGCAGAAGGCACTATATGGCTAAGTTCTTCACATTTTTTGACATCTTCTCTCTGCAGAAAATAGGGGCAAAAAGCTTAAAGGCAGGATATGTTGCTTCAAAAAAACTTTACTATTTTGCATATTCACTGATGTATCTAATTAAACAATTTGGCATTCTAAGGTGTTTTCTTTATTGGCATATGCACAGTTCGGTTTCTGATAGGCTAGAAAGTAGGGTATTCTCAGGAGTTCTGGCATAACACTGAGTGAATTGTGTGCATACTTTTAATTGAATTCTCATTTTATTTTTAACTTCTGGAACAGATGGAGTCCGGGTACCAAAATAACCCAATAAGTATTCGAAAACGAGTAGTTGACCAATTCCATCAGTCATTCAATCAGTGTTTACATCACTTACTCTGTGCCACGTGTCCGGGCTGGGAACTATTTTTGTTCAAATGTAATTGCTGTGGGATTAGCACTTTAAAAATGTGAGTGGACATCAATGATGGTCAGCCTAAATTACAAAAATGTAGAGATATAAAATGTGATGATTGGGTCAGGGAGGAAGGAAAAGTACTCAAGGAGAACAGTGTGGTGAATGATCAGTGGTTGGAGCTGAATAAGATTACTGAGGCTACACGGTAAATTCAGTAGAGAAGGGTACCACCAGCTATTAGAGATGCTGTTGGGGAGGTGACAGGAAGAAGCTGCAAAAACAGCACCTTGTACTGTTTTACACTACAAAGCAAATGGGATACAGAGAGGAAGAGATCGAAAGTCACAGGTAGAAAACAGGGCTCTGCAGAATAGATGGGAAGAGAAACTAAGAGAACGGACAGGAAATCATTTCATCTGAACAACAGCCTAAGTACCAAAGAGAGCTGATGGCAAGCAACCAGGGTCCTTTCTTTCCATTTTTATTTTATTAAACTTTTAAACATGTTATTTTTATAGATGAATAGCAATTGTGAATATATTTATGGGCTACAGTGTGATGTTTTGATATATGTTTACAATGTGGAATGATTAAAGCAGGCTAATTAACAAAACTGCCACCTCACCTATCATTCTTTTGTGGTGAAAACATTTAAAATCTACTGTGATTCCCATCCTATGACCATGTGTACTCAGTGTTTAGCTCCCAGTTATAAGTGAGAACGTGCAGTATTCGGTTTGACAGACGGTGAGGACTCCTCATTAAGTGAGGACAGAGAGAGAGGGCCAGGCATTGAAAAATTGTCTATTGGGCACCATGCTCACCACCTGGACGACAGGCTCAATAGAAGCGCAAACTTCACCACCATACAATATTCCCATGTAACAAACCTGCAGATGCACCCCTTGAATCTAAAACCTTAAAAAATCTGCTGTTGTGCCATATATATATATATATATATATATATATATATTTTTTTTTTTTTTTGAGTTGAAGTCTCACTCTGTCACCCAGACTGGAGTGTAGTGGCCGCTCCTGGCCACCGCAGCCTCGACCTGCTGGGCTCCAGCGATCCTTCCGCCTCAGCCTTCCGAGTAGCTGGAACTAGAGGCGGGCGCTACCACACCCGGCTAATTTTTGATTTATTGTAGAGATGAGGTCTCGCCAAGTTGCATATATAATGCATTACTGTTTATTATAGTCACCATGCTGTGTAATGGATCACTTAAGCTTATTCCTTCTAAGTGAAACTTTGCACTTTTAAATAAACATCTCCCCTTTTCTCATCTACCCTTGCCCCATCCTCTGTTATTCTACTTGCTACTTCTGAGTTCAAGTTTTAAAAATTCCACTTATAAGTGAGATCATGCAGTATTTGCCCTTCTGTTCCTGGTTTATTTCACTTAGCAAAAGGCCCTGTAGTTTCATCCTATTGTTGCATATGACAAATTCCCAGCCCCACCCTCCGTTTTAAGGCTGAATCATATTTCAACGGGTTTCCATGACGCATTTTCCACCCATTCATCATATGATGGACATCTCTGTTGTTTCTCTATCATAGCTACTGGGAATAATGTTGCAGTGAACACGGGGTGCAGATACCTCTTCATCATATTGATTCCAATTCCTTAGGAAATATACTCAGTAATGAGATTCTTGGATAAAATGGTAATTCTATTTTTAATTTTCTGAGGAACCTCTATCCTGTTTTCCGTAATGGCTGTATTAATTTACATTCTTACCAACAGTACCCAAGTGTTCGCTTTTCTCCACACCCTTGTCAACACTTGTTTTCTTTTATCTTTCTGGTAATAACCATTCTTGCAGGTGTGAGGTAATATTTCACTGTGATTTTAATTTGCATTTCCCTGATGGTCAAGGATGATGAGCATATTTATACATATTTGGTCATTTTGAGAAATCCCAGTTTTTTATTGTGTTTTTTATTTTGTCACTACTGAGTTCTTTGTGTTCCTTCTACATTTTGGATACTAGCCCCTGATGAGATAGGTTTTGAATATTAGCCCCTTACAAATGCATTCTCCCAATCCGTGGTTGTCTCCTCAGTAATCAGGAATCTTAGACCAGAATTGAACAGCCATTCAGCAAGTGTTTATTGGGCATCTATCTGTTTGACAAGGAAAGAGGCTGCACTACTAGAAGAGTGTTTATGGAGCTCAAACAGATTAGAACCTCTCTCTCATATGGAGAAAACAAATT
Source organism: Carlito syrichta (assembly GCF_000164805.1). Classification (NCBI taxonomy): domain Eukaryota; kingdom Metazoa; phylum Chordata; class Mammalia; order Primates; family Tarsiidae; genus Carlito; species Carlito syrichta. Next base: position 426,428 of record NW_007254969.1, on the reverse strand, counting down.
AGTGGTTCAAACTTATTCTAGAAGTAACTCAAGGCCCAAAGAATGATCCAAGAACTGGGAGATGTATCAGCCTAAGGCCGCTTAACACTTTAAAATCTCAGTATTGCAAACTGACTATCAAGGTGTGCAATCCTCTAACCCCTTCCAACATCACACGCTTTAGCGAGTGTGTGCAAAGGATCCTCTGTGTATGGACCTATGTATGACCTTTATTCTGGCATATTCCTCCCTCCTCATCATCTTGCATTGCCTTATAACCCACTGCATCAGATAATGCTGGCCACAGTCAGATCTAGGTGTTCTGGACATCCGACTTAGCTGCCCTCTACCATAGCATGTGGCTTTGTATGGGAGTGACTTCAGCCCATTGAATGGGTCTACTTTTGGACAAACACTCTCTCAGCACTCTATATGCCAAGCATTGTTGGTTCTAAACACTTTATAAACATTAACTCATTCAGTTGGCTTTCATAATAATTCTATGAGGTAAGTACTTTTATTATTTTACAAATGAGGAAACAGAGGCTAAATAGCTTGCCCAGGATCCACGCCTGACCCCACTACCTTCTAGGGCAGATGCTCTGTCTCATATCCTGGTACACTCTCAAGGCAGCACAACCCTACCCTGGCTTCCAGAGGAGGCAGCAGACTTCCAAGCAGACGTTCCCATTAGTGTCTTATGCCAGATCAGCATGGCCTCCAAAGTCCACATGTTTCTGCATCAGAAATTTGAGCACGGTGGCTCAAGCCTGTAATCCCAGCACTGTGGGAGGCTGAGGCGAAAGGATTACCTGAGTTCAGGGATTTGAGACCAGCCCAGGCAACTTGGTGAGACCTCGTCTCTATAATAAATCAAAAAATAAGCGAGGTGTGGTAGCTCGTACCTGTAGTTCCAGCTACTTGGAAGGCTGAGGCTCAAGGATCACCTGAGCCCAGCAGGTCGAGGTTGCAGTGGCTGTGGGCATGCCACTGCACTCCAGCCTGGGTGACAGAGTGAGACTCCAACTCAATAAAATAAAATAAGTCTCCTATCACCTTTCTCTTTGACTGTAACCAATTTTCTCTTTCTTACCTCCTTCCTTGTTTTTCCTTAAACTTAGAATTTTGGAGGGGATTATTATTCAGGGTAAGGATATCCCTTGAATAGAAAATTGTCACCAAGAGAATGTCACTAGGAGCAGAAAGTGGCTTGCCCTGAGTTTCAGGAGGACAGAGAAGTACTGTTTTGTCTTTGATCTGACTCTCAGGGGATGCTGATAGATAACCAGAAGAAGCTTGATGTGATGGTATTTTTTCTTTCCTGAATTATTCAGTTAAGCTCAGCTTGGAAAGGGGACTTTATCTTTTTCCTAATCCAAAGGGCAATCCACAGACAAAATAGTCTTCACCAATATGTGTCTCATGGTCTGGGTTATTCATCTGGGACAACCCATGGAAATCAGGGATGGAGAGGCGTGGAGTTGGGGAATGTGTGCTTCAGTAGAGCGCCTTTCACCACCTCTAATGGAAGAGATACCTTCCCATGTTCCCTGAAATATCCTGAACTTCAGTGGGTATCTCCAGAGAGACTACACACATACTGACACCAGCTAGACATAATCACATACTCTTACACTTAGTAATTTTGAGAGAGTAGTCCCAGAAAGAGAAACACAACATGACCTGGAACGTCCCCAGTGCCTACTGTATCCACTTGAAGAGAACATTCTGAGAAGCAGTAACAGATGTTCACCTCCTACTCCCAGGGGCCTACTAGTCCACTACAAAGTTCCACCTAGCCGTGGTGCCTCCTACCCCATCTGACTGCCTTTAACTACAGAAACACTAAGGAGAAACAGAAAACTTAAAACTAAAGTTCTGTGGTATTTTTTAAACCTTGGGACAGAGCAAATTCTTAGGCAGAGTACCCACCTCTTTGAATCTATATATACGAATGACTTTGGGTATAAGATCTATCATACTCTTTCCAGAGCAAATCCCCCAAAGGCAGAGAAAGGGAAGGAGGATTTATTCTTCCAAGTATTCTTGTTTGTCTTTTATTCCTAGTAACCTACAAAATAATGGAGAGTAGGGGCTATGCTTATCTCACCCACAGCTGAATCTCCCGTTACTGGCATAGAGTGGGCACTTAGACAATGCCTGTTGAAAAGGTAATGGCTTAATTGTCATATGAACAGTCAGGGAAGCCCACAAGTATGCCTGTACACCAGCCAGATAGATAATTTTCCTTCTCAAATTCCTTTACAAAGAGGACAGTACAGAACTATTTGGGCAACCCCCTTAAGAGTGGTTCTTCCCGATCTATGTAGGTAAGGATTGACCCTGGGGCTCAAAAAGAACAAGCAAGGAAGACATCATTGCCACAAATCACTGATCCGGGGCAAAGACATACAAACAGTAGCCACCAAATAAATTCCCTATAACCAGTAAATTGAGATACAGAGTTAAGAAGCCAGACCCAGGTCACAAACAGGAGACATAAAGTAGTCGGTCAATTTAGCACAGAAAATTCCAAGCTGAGATTCCAAGGACACAAAATTCCAAGTGGAGCCTAAGCAGAATTCAAAGGTATGCAAGGTGAGCTGGAGGTGCCCCAAATAAATCTTGTAGTGTCAAACATATTCAAAACATAACTCATCCATTTCCCTCTGTTCTGCTGAAAATCTGCTGTTCATTCTGATCAGCTCCCCATCTTGGTGGCACCTTCATGTGTTGAATTACTTGTATGAAAAGCTATTTCTTGACTCCTCACTAATTTCCATTGATTTTGCCTATTAAATGTTTCTAAAACATGTCTTTTATTCTGTACTTGCTAAGTTTTTCTGGAATATGCCTCTCCTTCTAGACTTGCTAAATGTTTCTAGAATCTACTCCTTCCTCTGTACTTATCTCTCCTTTTGTGCCCTAATTAAAGACAATCTTCTCTCATCTGGGTTACTTCAACACATTCCTAATTGGTCTCCCATCCTCCAGACCCACCCCTCCCACTTAGTCTCCTCTCTCTAGACAGAATGATCTTTCTGAGACACTTGTTTTCTCCAGTCCCTAAAATAGAACCAAATAATATAGAGAATAAAATTCAATTAGTGTGACCTACAATGCCTTGTGCTGTGCTAACCTCACCAGTCCCCTCTTTTATCCTCATACTTTATGCTTTAATATTACCTCAACCAAATATGTGTGACTGATTCATGCTTCCATGACTTTTTTCTTGTTCTCTCCTCCGCCAGTCTCCTTACATTCTTTTAAATATTTTTGTAGATTTAATGTTTATATTTACTGAAGTATTTAGTGAACAAAGTTTTAAAAATAAATTAGCAAATGTCTATTTCTGGCAAAACGTTAAGCTCTGTATCCTGAAAAACTGTGTGATGAAATTAACTAGACACACATAGTGAATACCAATATTTTTTTTCTTTTGCCATACAAGGAGAATTTTTATTTTGACTGCATAAAGTTTAGAAAGGTAAAAACTGCAAAGACCATCCTAAACAAAATAAAAAAGTTTTTAAAAGAGGCTACAAAACGAGAAACAAATAGTTGCAAAATGTCAACTTCTTTAAGGGTGATCTATGAAGTTGGGTAGGGTGAAACTCATAAAAGTTTACAAATTTAGCAAGATGCTGTTATTGTTATTTAGGTGTATCTGTGTGTGTGTGTGTGTGTGTGTGTGTGTGTGTGTGTGAATTTGTGTGTATGTATCTTTAAAGCCAATAAAAAGTTATTGAGGTGAGTGATGCCATCAAGATGGTAGAGTAGTAAATACCAGCCTTCACCTCCTCACAAAAACCCAGTGAGGGTTCAACAGCCCATTAAATAATAGCAGCAACACAGTGGAGTGGAAAAAAATGGAGAATATCCACACAGAAAGGATTGCTGGTGAGATGGGCATACGTGAGATGCCAAGGAACAAAGAAGAAATGTAGAGGCTATTGATCAAATGGTGGGGATCAAGATGGTCCCAGTGACCTGCTATCCAGAGGACACTGGCATCTCTTGCCACTGAGTTAACAAATAAGACATTCCCACTGCAACTCCTTTCTCTCACAAGAAGTGACTGGGCTGCTACAGAGTTGCTTTTGAAAAGGTAGCCACTCTCTCTCTCACTCCCACAGATGCCCAGATCCTGGAGCTGTGTCTGCTCCAAGAGTACTCACACTCAGACTCAGGATCCATGGCTGTATTGGGCTTGCCCACATCTGAGAAACTGAAGCCACCAACATAGTGAGCTAGTTCTCACTTTGGACCTGGGAGCCAAGCCCTTGCTATGCATGCCTGTGCTCCAGGCACGGGTTCAGCTACCATAAGTATCTAGACCCTGCTCTTACCTTGGAGCTGCTTTAACTCTATACATTTCTTTGTTTCCATTCTCTATCTTCCAGATGCTTCACAAACATCTGAACCTCACAGGCTGTTACCAACATGACAGTAGAAGTGCCTGTGCCCTGAACATCAATACCATTACTTCTTTGGATTCCAGAGCAATAGCCTCTCTCCAATGCCCACGTTTCAAGCTATCGCTTCACGGCCACCCCTGGGGTACCACACGTCAGACACTGGTGCCACCACCAGTGCAAATGAGCTCACAAACAAGACCTACTGCCAGAAGGGATTCCCTCAGCCATAGTTTCCCCAGTGGAAGAAAAAAAAGTCAGGAGGACCTTAGCAGGCATTGCCACCAAATATGCCAACAATCATTGCTACCACTGTGGGCACAATAGCGTTATACCTGAGGTTTTCTCTAATCTTTATCACCATCAACCTTGGCTAACAAAGTTACACAGAGACCACACAGTTGGCATCTTCCAAAACCACTGCACCCCACCCAGTAAGCACCCTTGCATCTCTCCATAGAGGAAAGACTTTCCGCAGCAAAAATAACCTGTAAAGTCTGAAAGAGGTGACTGCTCTATTAAATTTGGAAACACCAATGCGAGGCAACAAGAAATGTGAAAAATTAAAGAGATAAAACATCACCAAAAGAGCAAAATAATCTCCCAGATGCTGACTCCAAAAAAATTGGGACATACAAACTACTGGACAAATAATTCAGAATAATTCTTTTACAAGAGATTGGCAAACTTCAATAAAATAAAAAGAAATAATTCAGTTAAAAAAATCAGAAGGCTTTTTTCCCACCATGGCTTGCCGTTGACTGCTCCTGGTCTCGATTGTCCACCGCCAAGGCACAGCCTGCAGCCTGGTGCAGATCCTGCTGCCGCAACCGCCCTCCAGTACCATGTCGCAGAGTGGGGCACCCAGGATGCAGGAGGAGAACCTGCAGGGCTTCTGGGTAGAATTGCATTTAAACAATAATGAGAACCGGAGCAGTGTTCCAACCTCAGATTCTATTTATAATGGTGACATGGAAAAAGTACTGCTGGATGCCCAGCATGAGTCTGGACTGAGTAGGTCCAAGAATTCTCACTGTGACAGCTCATCTTGCTCACAGACACCACAGGATACAAATAGAGCTTCTGAAACAGACACCCATAGCATTGGAGAGAAAAACAGTTCCCAGTCCGAAGAAGATTACATTGAGAGATGGAAAGAAACTGAAAGCATCTTGAAGAAAAACTCAGATTGGATCTGGGATTGGTCAAATTGGCCAGAAAACATTCCCCCCAAAGAGTTCTTCTTTAAACACCCAAAGTGCACAGTTACTCTCAGCATGAGAAACACAAATGTTATGAAGAAAGGAGGCATATTCTCAGCAGAATTTCTAAAAGTATTTCTTCCATCCCTGCTGCTGTCTCATCTGCTGGCCATTGGATTGGGGATCTATATTGGAAGGTGCCTGATAACCTCCACCAGCACTTTTGGATGAAGAATTGGAATCCGACTTTGTTCATAGAGTGGGATTCTATCTGAGCTTGCACCATAGCTAGCTAAAGAGCAGTTAGGGTCCTTGGGTGGCTGCATCACTGGTGTTCACTTGCTCTGTAAATGCCGCATTCCTAATTTAGTGAAATAAAAGAATAGGCACTAAAATCATGCTGGCCTGTAATTATACCTGTGTGATCAATTAATAAGCTTATCAGGCTGCAATAATTTCTCTGAATATTAGATATAAACATCTAAGTATAAATTTTAAGATACTAGTCATATGTATGAAGTATCTTAAAAATTAACTGTAACCTTAATTCAGTTAAAACACTTTATATTTCAAAAGAATGAATAATGTTGATATTAAAATCACTACCTTAAGGGGTTTGTCCAAAATATTGTGGCCTTATGCACACTATTGTAGAAAGTACTGTTTAATTGAAATGGATGTAGGTTGTCTACTAAAGACTATGTAATTGTGCTAACTGTCCTTAATAAGTAGTAAATAGAAGCCAAGGTATAGCTGTGGCTGCCACTGTAAGATTCATACAATAAACTGCTCTTGATTTTGCAGTGGAAGGACTTTTTCAACCTTTATACTCAGTTTTCTCCTTGAGGCACCTCCTCATTATCTTTTATTCTTTATCCCTTTAGATTGCTGAATTTAATCCTATCCTTTGTGCCCAACTTTTGTGTGCACTTGAAATCAGCTTTGTTCCAAGCAAATCTGTATTAACTTTAAAAGACTGGAAATGGAAAAAAATAAATCTTTGCCAAACCCTTAAAAAAATAGAATAAATTAAAAAATAAAATAAAAATTAAAAAATCTGAAAAACAATAAATGACCAAAACAAAAAAATCTAACGGAGGCATTGACATTATATATTTTAAGAAAATCAAACATAAATTCTGGAGCTGAAAAATACAATGAATGAGAGGAAAAATGCAATTAGACCGTCAATAGCAGGATAGGTCAGGCAAAGGAAAGAATCTGTGAACTCAGAGATGGGTTATTTGAAAACTCTGTAGTCATAGTAGAAAAAAGAAAGAAGGATGAAAAGGAATGAAGAAAGCATTTTATATTTGTGGGTCAGCATCAAAACAGCAAATGAGTTACTGGATTTTAAGAAGAAAGTGGCAAAGGCATAGAATGCTTCTTTAAAGAAATAATAACAGAAAACTTTCCAAATATAAAGAAAGATTTAAATACCGAGACACAGGAAGCTTAAAAGTCTGCAATTAGATTCAGTCCAAATAAGACTCTACCAAAACATATTATAATCAAACTGTCAAAACTCACAAAGGGAGGATCATGAAAGCAACAAGAGAAAAGAAACAAATCACATATAAAAAGAGCAACAATAAGGCTAAAAGTAGATTTCTCAGCAGGTACCTTACAGGTCAGGAGACAGTGGGAAGATATATTCAAAGTGCTAAAGAAAATAAGCCTGCCAACCAAGAATATTAGACATGACAAAGTTGACCTTCAGAAATAAAGAAGAGATAAAGATAAAGCTGTGGTAGTTAATCTGTTTCAAGAACTGCTAAAAGTTCCTTAACAACATACTAGCAAACCAAAAACTTAATAGCACATTAAAAGGATCATCTTTCATAATCAAGTGGAATTTATCCTTGGGATGTAAGGATGGTTCAACACATGAAAAATTAATAATTGTGAAAAATCACATAACAGACAAAAACCACATGATAATCTCAATAGATGCAGAAATGATAGTCAATAAAATACAACTTTCTTTGATGATAAGCATGTTCAACAACTTAGGTGTAGAAGGAAGGTACTTTAACACAATAAACACCATACACGACAAGTCCATAGCTAACATCATAGTCAATATTAAACAATTGAAAGCTCTTTCTCTGAGATCAGGAGAAAGGCAAGGATGCCCATTCTCTTCAATTCTATCCTGTGTAGTACTGAAAATCCTAGTCAGAGCAATTAGGCAAGAGAAAGCAATAAAAGGCATCCAAATCAGAAAGGAAAAAGTTAAATTGTCTGTTTGCAGATTACATGATACTACATATGGAATATGCTAAAGACTCCACCAAAAAAAAAAACAAACAAAACTGTTGTAACTAATAAACATATTCAATAAAATTGCAGGATACAAAATCAACATACAAAAATGAATAGCATTTTTATAAACTACAGCAAACAATTGAAAAAGGAATAAAGAAAGCAATCCAATCTACAATCGCTATAATATATACCTAGAGATACATTTAACTAAGGAGATTAAAGACATGTACACTAAAAACTATGTTTATGTATACACACAGATGCATATATATGGTTTAGTTATAAACTATAAATGATAAAAGAAATTGAAGAAGACACAATTAAATTGAGAGATATATTGGAAGAATTAATATTGTTAACATGTTTTTTCCTACCCAAAGAAATCTGTAGATGCAATACAGTCCTTATCAAAATTCTAATGCATTGTTCACAAAAGTAGAAAAAATAATTCATATGAAACGACAAAAGACCTTGAAGAGTCAAAATAATCTTGAGCAAAAAGAACAAAGCAGCATCACACAACCTGATTTTAAAATCTACTGCAAAGCTATAGTAATCAAAAATGCATAGTACTGGCATAAAAGCAGATATATAAACATAAAAAGCCTGGAAACAATTCTACGCATTTACAGTCATTTGGTTTTCAACAAAGATGCCACAAACTCACAATAGAGAAAGGACCACCTCTTCAACAAATGGAGCTGGGAAAACTGGATATCCACATGCAGAAGAATGGAATCTCACACCATATTAAAAAATCAATTCAAATTGGATTAAAGACTTAAATATAAGACCTGAAACTATAAAACTACTAGAAAAAAAAAACAAACAAAAACGATCTATGGCATTGGGCTGGGCAATAATTTCTTCATATGACCCAAATCACAGGCAACAAAAAGCAAAAAAAGACAGATGAGATTGCATGAATCTAAAAAACTTCTGCATAGCAAAGGAAACAATGAACAGAGTGAAGAGAAAATGTACAAAATGGGAGAAAATATTTGCAAACTATAGCTATGATAAGAGGTTATGTTTAAAATATATGAGAAACTCAAATAATTCAATAATAAGAATACATGCAACCCAATTAAAAAAGGATGAAGATTCTGAATACATATTTCTCAAAAGAAGACACATAAATGGCCAAGAGGTATATGAAAAACATCACTAATTATCAGGGAAATGAAAACTAAAACAGCAATGAGATATCATCTCACGCCTGTTAAATAGCTGTTGTCAAACAGATAAAAGATAACAAGTGTTGGTAAGAATATGGAAAAGGGAAACCCTTGTATACTGTTGATGTTAATATAAATTAAGGCAGCCATTAGGAACAACAACAATATGGAGTTTCCTCAAAAAAATTAAAAATGGAATTACCATGTGAGCCAACAAGCCTACTTCTGATTTTATATCCAAAGGAACTGAAATCATTATGTCAAAGAGATTACCTGCACTCCCATGGTCATTGCACCAATATTCACAGTAACCCAGATGGAGAATCAACCCATGTTCATTAATAGATGAATGGATAAGTAAAATGTGGTATATATACACAGTAGGATACTATTCACCCTTAAAAACATGAACATTCTGTCATTCATGACAACGTGGATGAACCTGCAATTATGTTAAGTGAAATAAACCAGGCACAAAAAGCAAATACCACATGATCTCATTTAAAGTGTGTAGTGGTTACCAGAGGCTGGGCTTGGGGAATTAGGGAGATGTTAGTCAAAGATACAAAATTTCGGTTAGATATGAAGGATAAGTTCAAGAGATCTATTTACATAGTAGTGACTATAGTTAATAACAATATATTGTATATTTGAAATCAGAGAGTCTATTTCAAGTGTTCACACCACGAAAATACGATAAATGCATCAGTGAGGTATGAGGTAATGCATCAGTGGAATAGTATGATTTAAAAAAGGATGAAGATTCTGAATACATATTTCACATTCCACAATGTATCCATACTCATATATCAACAAAAAATGCATACAATTGACAATTTTAGTTGTCAATTAAAAAATACAAGTATTGAGGCAACTATTAGGTTACTTTTACAGATTTCTAGCAATAGCTTATAACATATGGAAATGGTCCTTTTTGTTTTAAAAGTCTCCACTTTCAATGATGTTCTAGGTAAGAGAGTATCTTTCTTCAGTCAAAACACAATGTTTTTACTATCTAATTCTACAGAGTTCAATGAGGTGTAAGTAACATATTCATAAGAAGTCTGTCTTATATAAAACTTTCTATATTCTTTTGTAATTGTTTGCTTTTTTGTTTTATTTGCTTTTCTTTTTTAGAATCAAGGAGAATGTGTGAAAGAGGTATGATGTATGTATGATGTATGATGGTGAGGTTTGGGCTCCTTTTGAGCCCGACAAAAAACAGCAGATGTTGGCGAGGGTGCTGAGGAAAGGGAACGCTCCTACACTGTTGGTGGGAATGCAAGTTAGTTCAACTTCTGTGGAAAGCAGTTTGGAGATTTCTCAAAGGACTAAAAATAGATTTGCCATTCAACTCAGCAATTCCACTACTGGGTATCTACCTGAAGGAACACAAATCATTCGACCAGAAAGACGCCTGCACTTGCATGTTTATTGTAACACTAACCATAATAGCAAAAACATGGACCCAACCTAGGTGCCCATGTAGGTGAACTGGATAAAGAAAATGTGGTACCTATACCTCATGGACAGCCATGAAAGAGAACAAAATTATGTCCTTTGCAGCAGCATGGATGCAGCTAGAGGTCATCATCCTAAGTGAAAACTATCTATGTTCTGGAAATACTGTCTAAGGAATAGTTCTATCAAATTCAACAGGAGCAAATATAGCATCCATTAAGTTACAGCAGTTCAACTAGAAAGAGATAAATCGACACCACTTATCTTTAAAAAATTTTTTTTCTTAATTTTAAAGATGGGTACAATTCAGGATTAGGTATACAAATGGTCATCAAAATCACTTCTAAAGAAAGAAACTGCAGGAGAACATCGTACTGTGTTTATGGAAGCTGAATTGAACTTGTGTATGAACGTGGATCCCTGAACCCTCACATGTAACCATTCTTCTTCCTGAAGACCCGGTTGACCCTGACTGCCCTGACCCTCTTGGTCTCTGTCCAGTGCTGCTTGTTGAATATCAGAGGCAAAAGTATCCCTTAGGAAAAGCTGGCCCAGGATGTAGCAGGGGTCGAGTGAGACAGGCTGAGAGGAAGTGGTCAGCCCTGCACTTTGTACTGATAACCACAAGGGTGATCTGGAGCAGGTGCAGTGACCAGTGGCCTCAGAAACATTCATGGGACTGAGGTGGCTATGTTTCTTCCATCGGTTTTAGCTGTGAACTTGATTTGCGGCCTCTTCCATCAGTGCTCAGGTCTTCCCAACTGGAATGTTTTCCGGGCCCTGCTTATGCCTCCCAGCCAGTCCTCATCAGCCTCTCTCCCCCTGCACAAGAGTGGCTTGGCTCTGGGCCCACAACATAGAACTTTTGCATCTGAAAACTAAGCTTCCATTTTCTGACCAGACTTGTGGTGAGAACTGTGCAAACTTTACAAGGTTAGACAGTTCCGTTTGTTCAATGGCCTTGTACTATGGAGTGTTCTTCAAACTTTTCCAAACCCCAGAGACTTATCTAAATTATCTAACTGGTGAGAACAAGATCACTCATGAGAGTGAAGTACTTTCTCTTTCAGAATGTATTTTAGAATCAAGGCCTCGCTTTCTCAGGCTAAGCTTGTGCTTTGACTTTTGGCTACAGATTCTACCAAGAAATGAAGTGAAACAAAAATTGTTCAATGTTGGAAGCTCAATAAATGTTTCCAATTGGGCTTAACTCAATAGTTGCATGAGTCTAATAGAAACTGCATATCTCAGTAAATATGGAAACTCCCTTTTTTGTTTTTTGATTTTTTCCCTTTGACTTAGGCTTGCGCTTTCAGCAACTGGTACCGGTTTCTCAAGGCCTGTTCTCACTGTGGGCAGCTGGATTGTGGTTTGGTATCTTGGGATTTGGGAAGGGCTGTTTGGAAACATCTGTATGGGATCTCATGTTTGGAAATTACCTCCCTGTCACCTCTTTCCTCTACTACAGCTCTGGAAATATGAGCTCCACAGTTTAGATCAACGACAGGAACTCTCTGTAGAAATCTGCAGCTGCTCAAACCTCCTATGATGCAGCCTGGAGTGCAAATTGGGCTGAAGTTCCCCAGAGCACTGATCTCAGAATCTAATCAGGCCAGTTGTGACATTTCAGCCTCTGTTCTTCCCTCCTCCCTAGGATCTTCAGGCATAAAATACCAGTGAGTCAAAAAAAGGAGGTGTGTCATTGAAACCACCTAATTATAAAACTATAACGGGTGCTACCACCTCCCTCAGCCCGGATTTTCAACAGCCTTCCTGCTCCTTTCCATTAATCTAAGCGTTCACTTTTCAGCCATTCAGTGAGCGTTTATGGACTGCAAGCTAGGAACAAACCTCTGTGGTTGCTTCTGTGGGACACACTCCTCTCTGTGCCTCCCTGTGTTGTCCCTAGACTCTTCTTTCTCTCAAATCTCTCCTGCTTTGGTTAATCACAGAGCTTCTGCTGAGAATTGTGCCTCTATACAAAGACTGAACAGCCCTGGAGGAGTGTAGATCCGTGTGAAAGATCCCAAGCTGTGCACGGTAGAAACGTTCCATTAAATTGCTCAGTCTTTATCACGAGGACAGTACAAGCTGTTCTCATCATATGCAGTCCAGCGAGGCTGAATGGTGGCAGCATGGGGCCAGCCTGACACTCCCTGTCTGTTTCCTCCATTTGGAGCTAGACCTTAGGGGATGAGCAATGTCGCTCTTGCTTCACAGCAGGCTTTGCCATGGCAGCAGGGAAGTGGCGTTTCTGCTTTCCTGCAAGGCAAAACCTGCCTCAGAGCCCTGTTCATCCTCTGGGCTCTGGGCATCCAACATTTTTGACAGGTGCAACAAAATACAAAAATATAAAGCTGGTATTCTTAACGCTACTTGGATCAAGTCTTGCAATGTCTAGAATGCATCATTCAGAAGTTATGGCCTCTGTTTTCTCATATTTAAGCCAAATTGAAAATATTAACTCACATTAAGAATTCTCTAAGCTTCATGCCTGATATGATACCTGGCACTTTATGCGTGATTAGAGTATATATTTAATGAGTGAATAGCTTAATCAGGATGTAAAACATGGTGCCTGAAAGGAGGATTGGAGGGGAGAGCATGGGTTCAATTTTAATTCTGGACATAGTGAGTTAGAAATATATGAAGGAGGGACAGCCAGCATAGGTGATCATCTGATACTTGGAAATGTGAGGCTCAGTGGGATATGCTTGTACATATCTCTCCAAGTTATTATCTGTGATGATTTTCATTTATCTCCGTCATTAGAGTAAGGGCTCCTTGAAGCCATGCGCTATATCTTGTTAATTAATTGTACCTTCAGGACCTAGAATGGTTTCTGGCACAAGGTGGTCACTTCATAATGTTTGTTGACTGAGTTATCAAATGACTGATAATTAAAACAAAACAAAAAAACAGATATTGGGCACTATTCTTGACCATCCTTTCCTCACCTGTATGATGACAACAGTCTCCTGATGGATCCATTCGCTTCCAATCTTACCCCTCAAACGTATTCATCTTGAACTCTTCTCTCAAGGTGACCTTGCTAAACGGAAGTAACTTCTCTGCTTGGAAACCTGAACAGTTTATCATTTCTTTCAAGACAAAACTCAAACCCTTTCCTGAGGCATTTAAGACTCTCTAAAATCTTGCTTCTGTTTACTACCACAACCTTTGTTTAAGCATCTCTTCAATTCCAGGCTCTGGAGTCAGAGAAACTTAGGGTTCCAGCTCAACTACTTATTCAAAAAAGTTCAAGGGCAAGTTTTTTCATCTGGACTTCGTATTATCAACTACACAATAGGTAAGCTACTACTATCTGTTTCTGAGATTTTTATGAGGATTGAATACAAAATAAATGAATACCTTTATTTTGAATAAATAAATAGATGAATACATGTGAGGTGCTTATCTTAGTGACTGGTAGATAGTGAGGGTGAATAAATTTTCGTCATTATTTTTGTTATTATGAGCACCCTTAAAATATATATATATGTGTGTGTTATATATATATATATATAATACTGTTCTGAGTTAGAGTCTCACTCTATCGCCCAGGCTGGAGTGCAGTGGCATACTCATGGACACCACAACCTCGACCTGCTAGGCTCAGGTGATCCTTCCACCTCAGCTTTCCAAGTAACTGGAACTACAGGCACACACCACCATGCCCAGCTAGTTTTTTGATTTATTGCAGAGATGAGATCTTACCAAGTTGCCCAGGCTGGTCTCGAACCCATGGGCTCAGGCAATCCTTTCACCTCTGCCTCCCAAAGTGCTGGGATTACAGGTGTGAGCCACTGCGCCTGGCCTTTTTAAAAATATTACTTGCTTACTCTCTCTTTTTTGTGTCCTCTTAAATACTATTTCTTATGTTTTTCTTCCCTTAATTTCTCAAGATTTAAGACTCAGCTCAGATTTCATTTAACAAAGAGGGCTTTCTTGAGTCTACTATTCTGAGTAAAACTTTTATGAATTCCTCAAGAACTGTTGGTCTGTGTCTGTTTATCCTGGTGTTTTATGGATATTTATTTTTTAAGTAGTTATTTTATAAAGAATTGTTAAATGAATAGAAATAAATTATTGAACCCATCTACTTGTTTCACTATACGGTGAGTTACTCAAAGGCAAAAGATCATTTAATATAGTGCCTAGCATATAGCAAGTATTCAATTAATGCTTTTTGGAGGAAGGAAGAAAAGAAATGGGGAAGGGAAAGGAGGGGAGAGCCTTTAAAAGAGGTAGAGAATGCAACAGAGACGTAGGTCTTGGCAAGAAGATAATGTTCAATTTAAGAGATATTAAGAGGATTAACAAACAGATGGGTTGACGGTCTAGAGCCCAAGAGAAAGACCAGATATAGACTTGGAAGATGTAACATAGGGGTGGTGGTTGAAGGCTTGGGAATGAATGCAATCCTCTTGGTAGGATGTTCAGAAAGAGGAGAAGTCAAGGAAGGGTTGCTTCCTGAGACATATCCATATTTAAGGGACAGGCAAAAGAATATCCAGCAAAGAAGAATGTGCTTACTTCCTTAAACCTACATATGATTTCAAAATCCCTCACTATGACCTGAATAACTGAGATTTCAAGAATGAGAACATGCTCTCTCTCCTTCAAGGGGCAACAAACTAGGTTAAGTAAATGTTATTGAGTCATATGCCAAACAGCTGTGTCCTTCTCCAGCCTTATTTCTCACCACTATTCCACATGCAACTTTGGCTTTTGCCAAGGCTCTCCACCCTCCCCAATTATGCACTCTGTTTTCCACCTCCCTCTCCATCCTCACTCTTCCATCTTGGAGCCTTTGCCTATGCTGATCCTCCCATCTGGACTGTCCTCTCACTTCTTTATTTATCCAAAGTCCCTTCAGCCTCCAGTGCTTTTCCCAAGATTCATCCCCACCCATGAAATCTTTCTCAGTCATTCCAGTTTACACTGAGATCCCTGTTTTCTAATATCTATGGATTTGTGGTATTAATACTTACATTACCTCTTTGTTCTCAGATTGACCCACCAGCTAGACTGGTGCTCCTTGATCAAAGGAGCCATGGCCTAAGACACCCATGTTTCAACTGCGAAAACTCAGAATGAGCTTGTGGACACTCTTATTTTCCTTCCCCTGAGCACTTTTTCCTCACTCTCATTCCTGCTGGCCTGAAAGATGAACTCCAGCTAGGTGGATCTTGTTGGTCTCCTTTGTCTAGATGAACAGGACAGCTACTGAACATCAAAAGGTCTCCTGAAAGAGTTAAAATACCTCTTGGACGGTTCTATATCCAAAGAGCTAACTCCTCCAGAGCCAAAATTAGCACAGATCTTTCACCTCAAAATCAGAAAGTTCAGTTAAAAAGTCAGTGGAGGGCAGGGCAAAGAAAGCAATGTTGGCAAACAGAATGCCTTTTCCTTTAAATGGATTCAGTGGGTGACTTAGAGACACAAGCTTAGATAATGGGACTCTTAATCCTGGTAAGTGTGGAATCTGGTGTGCAAAGCCAGGTGTTGGGGACAAATGTGCCCCTGGACTAGGGAAGGGCAGGCTGAGAAGCTCCAGGTGGGACACGCCATCTGACTATTGAGAAGACTGATGCGTGGGAAATGAGAGCCTCTTGGCTGCAGCTGTCCCCTAGGGGCCATTAGGACATTCACACTGTATGATGACTGGGAACAGGCAGGTCCCTAATGCCAAGGCCCAAGGCCAGGGCCCACACTTGGCCTCAACACTAATAAGTTCATAGAATTCTGGGTGTTCCCAGAGTTTGATAGAAATCCAATGTTTTCATTTCTTATGAAAATTCCTTTCAGGATAGTCTATTTAAGACTAACTCAGTGCTAGTTCTGCTTTGCATCCAGGAGTCTTCATTGCCAAATGGAAGATGTTTTCAAGGAAGAGAGGACAATAACAATAGCCATCAGTTAGTGGACCACTTCAGTGTGCCAGGCAAAGCGTTAGGACGTGTGTTAGCACAATTACTCCTATGAAATGTGTTTTTATTCCCATTTTTCAGATTAGCTAGCAGTCGTTGAGAAAAGTGAAATAGAGTCATGGTTAAGGACCTCGGAGAAACAAAGATGTGTCTTCACATCCTAATGCCACCATTTATTTCATTGAAATCTTTCCAGAAGGCCTATTGTGTGTACATTGATGTAAGAATGCCACATTGGTGACAAGATTAATTGAGTGCCACATCGGTGACAAGACAGATAAGATCCCTGCCATCATTGAATTTGCATTTTGTAGAGTGGGAAGGGAAGGGAAGAGAGGGACTGACAAAACAAACATTACATGAGATAACTTCAAAAGGAACTATTATAAATAAAAACAAAGTGATGAGATTGGGAGGGGGTAGGTAGCTAGATATAACTTTGGATAGTGATGTACTGGAGGTCACAGCCCACTTGTTTGCTAATAAAATCAAATTAAACTTTCCTTTTGATCCATAGAGTGGGTACACCAGTAGCCCTCAACGCATGGTCACCATGAGGATTATGTAAGCTGTGAAGTTCCTGGCACACAGTAGGTGCTTAACAGTTCATTGTTATTATCTAGTTAAGGGGCATCATATCATTCCCATTTACAGGGCATTGCCTTCCTGTGAACACACTTGTCCTTGATTATACATGATCTTGCTTGTTTCCAAATCATTGCTGCAGCGGTTTGAATGTATGGAGGGCTCTATTTTATTTTTATAAGCTCATCTTTATTCCCTCTCTCTGCCTCTTGGGTTCCTGTGTTGGTAGTGACAGAACAAAGACCCTGAGAAAATGCCACTCTCTGAGAGTGATACTCCAAGTGGAGAGAGACACAGAGAGACAGAGAGGAAGGGAGAAGGGTGTGTGTGTGTGAGGTAAGTGAGGAGCCCCTCATGTGGGGCTGTCCAAAGCCAGCCAACAATTCTAGGGCACATTTTACGATTGGTGCCACCTGATTGACTTTCCTTGAAATCCTGCCTGTCTCTTATCCATGAAAGACCCCACATCTCTCTTGATAGCTAGGGGTTAAGAGGCTGATGGTCTCTAAATCTGCATTGCCACAGAGAAGCCAGATCGCTCAGCACAGTGGGTGAAGTTTGTGCTCTGCAGTCAGTCTTTCCTGGGACCAAATCCACAGACACCTCTTAGCAGCTGTGTGACTTTGACTAAACTTTCTAAACTCCCTGAATCTCAATTTCCACATGTGCAGCATGTGCTCATGTCCCAGCTTGTCAGAACAGCCCTGAATGATGCCTGCTGCTCTGATATAATCATTAATGAAGCCTCCTTTTACTCTCAGAAGTCTCCTACTTTAGATGATAAATTATGTGACCACTCTACTCACCTGCCCCTACCTCTCTGCTGTGGTTGTCATGCAGCTGAAATGCATTAATATTGCTTTAGTTAGGACAATTTATGTGGCAAGCACCATAAGATTCAACTAACAAATGTAAACAGTAGAGAAAACTTGCGACTAAGATAAGCAAAAAATAATTATTTTCAATTCAAGCCCAAGGGTATGGCGCTTGTGTTTATTATTATTGGTAATAGTAAGCATAGCCTCATTATCATCATTATTTTCCTCTTCCTCTTTAAGGCTGGTTACTTGTGAGCATGATAGGGTAAAAGGAATATGGGACTTGAATCCAGAAGCGTTCCCATTTGACACTGAACTTCCCTGGACTTGAGTCCCCTTGTCACACATGCATTGCTATTGCTGAGCTTTTGTAGAGGTCCTCTGTGTAGAAATGCTCTGTAAACACAACAGGGGTAAACAAGGGTAGAGAATTTCATCAGCAGCTCATAACAAAAGCTGCCCTCGTTTCAAACATGCTCAACACTGAAGAACTGTTTCTCTTACCTTTAGGCTCAATCTACTTTTTAGCTGTTTCATTTTAACAACCAGGGTATGGTTGGTTGGTTGGTCAATAGAGAGCTTCTGACTCCAGGAGCTTTGGCTGACAAGAAATGCTATGAGCCTTATTAGGCAGGCCTCTTCCACAAATGCTTCCACAAAGGGAAGAAGAAGGGATTGGGGATTCCCATGAAAAGATGGGGGAAACCCCCAGTGAGTGATGCAATCCCTGCCTTCCCGAGCAGAAAAGGCACTGGGGAGGTGGGCTTCATTGCTTCACACATACAAGCCCCCCTCCCAAAAAAACCCCAGGAATTTATTTATTTATTTTAAAAAGTGTATTTAAACCGGGCTCGGTGGTTCAGCCTATAATCTCGCGCCTCTGGGAGGCTGAGGTGAGTGGATTGCCTGAGCCCGCAGGTTCGAGACCCGCCTGGGCAGCGAGACCTCATCTCTACAATAAATCAAAAAATCAGCCGGGCATGGTAGCGCATGCCTGTACTTCCAGCTACTTGGAAGGCTGAGGCGGAAGGATTGCTGGAGCCCAGCAGGTCGAGGCTGAGGTGGCCGGGAGCGGCCACTGCACTCCAGTCTGGGCGACAGAGTGAGACTCCAACTCAAAAAAAAAAGTGTATTTATCCTTACATGTTTAAACTTTAGTCACCTTCAAAGTACTTTCCATCTGATGCAATACACCTACCAAGACTCTTTTTCCACAGCTCAAAACAGGTTTTGAACTTGTCAATTTTGATTCCTCTTAGTGCTTCCACCACTTTTTATTTCACCTTTCACATGGGCAAAACATTTCCCTCTGAGGACTTTTTTTTCATCTGGGGAAACAAAAAATGTCGCTTGGGGTGAGATCATGTGAATAAGGAGGGTGGGGCGTGGGGGTCATGCTGTTTTGGGCCAAAAGCTGAACACTCAGCACAGTGTGGATAGGTGAGCTTGTAAATCACCCATGATGAAATGGATAAACACATTGAAGAATTGCCAAAATATTCCCTGAAACTGAACACAGCCTCTCACAACAACACTAATTGGTACACTGATGCTGATGGGTTCCTAGAACACTTACGTGGTGGGAAAAGCCTGTTCTACAAGGAACCAAGCCTCCAAAAAATAATTATGGGTTTCTTTGAGTCTCCCCTCATATTATCCCATTAATTCCCATTTATGCATTCCATTATTATGTATTTTGACTCTGGCACTGTACTAGACTCTGGGAAATCAAAGAGGAGTAAGAGATGTTCCCTGCCCTCAGAATGCTTTAGTAGGAGGTGTATGATTAGTTAAAGTATATAATCACAATATGGTGTCCTGTATGCTAAGAAGGGAAGGCAGATGTGTTCTGAGAGCACAGGAAAAGAGAGCCCTGATCAGACCAGGGGATCAAGGAAGACTTCCAAGAGCCGGTGACCCTTACACTGAATCTTAAAAAAATAAAATAATAGGAGTTAACAAAACGGAGTGGTTCGGATGTGTGCAGGACTTTCTTTTATTTTTATAAACTCATTTTTATTCCCTCTCTCTCTCTCTCTCTGCCTCTTGGACCCCTGTGTTGGTAGTGATAGAACAAAGACCCTAAGAAAATGCCACCCGCTGAGGGCAATGCTTTAAGTGGAGAGAGAGACAGAGAGATGGAGAAGGAGGAAGGGAAACCCCCATCCAGTCAGGAAAACACGGTGAGTAATGGCACAGAAGTTTGAGAGATGACAACTCATTCTCAGAAGTACCCAGAATTAGGTGTGGCAGGAGCAGATCCGCTTGTTAGGGAGTGGAAAGAGTTAGTGGTCTAATTGGTTTGGTAAATTCTGGGTTAAGCAAAACTTTTCTGCTGCAGGACATCTCAGCAAAAAAATTCTGGGTTAAGTATCAACTTTTCTGCTGCAGGACATCTCAGAGAGTTTAGTATGATCTCCCACATTGCCAGTCTCTCAGAAGGGGTATCATGTACAGCATTTTTCAGCTTAGTGGTACAAAACCCCTTTGTTTCAAGACATCTTATGGGACATGAATTATCTTGAACATGCTTGGGAAACACTGGACTATCCAACGCTGATGTTTACCAGACAACATAATAGCATTTTTAGGCAATCCAAAGTGATGGTTAACCCTTACTTTTTCATGGCGAGCTATTGAATCAGGTCATATCAGACTAGACTAGTTCTCCCTGAGTGGACGTCTGTGAGAACGAACCCAGGAGTTCAACAGTTTAGCATTATGCTAGCACGAGGATACAGCCTGGCCTCTGGACTGGGTTCATGTTCAGTCTCTTTCTTGACCACCAACTGACCTTCCAAAATTTTTTGCACCTATGAAGACAAAAATAGCATCTTGCACTCTAAAAGAAAAAGTTGCAACAGATCATTTTTGCAATGATGACAAAAAAGAACAATGAAAAATTAAAAAAAAAACTAATCAAACCTTGAAATATAACCTGAGCTGGGAATTTGTGAAATTGTGTTTTGTTTTCACAGGCTAAGAGCAAGACTGATAATTTTATTTTATATATATAAAATGCTGGAGTGGAAAGAAAGCACTCTGAAGTACATTCAAGTCCTGAAAACAAATCATGCACTCAATCCTTCACTCCCCATCCCCTCTACCCCCACAGTACTCATAAATTCTTTCAACCAAGAAAAATATTTCTCATATGCCTTAGAGTAGAATTTACTGCCTCTGTTCTCCATCAGACCTTCCTTGATTATCAGTTCACTAAATATTTATGAGGGCTTTTTCAAGGTACGAGTGCTCTGCGTTCAGACCCCAGGACCACTGCATAGATGAAGTGTGTGACATTCATTCAGGCTCCATCCCACTTACTTCCCCAATACCATTTATGAGCCATCTCTGCCTATGTGGACTTATTCAGGCTTTATGCTTCCAGGTCTTCATTCTTTCAAACAAATGATAAATATGGATGGATTCCAGCTAAAGTAAAGGTAGCATCTGCCTGGAATATAGAAAAAGACATGAAATTCATCAAAGAATGTGAGTTCCCTCAAGTTTTAAGGTAAAAATCTTTAGTAGTGGACTTGGGAACGTTAGGCCAGAATTACAAAAGCCCGCAAGTATAAGAACTGACAAGATAGGTGAAGTGTGGAAGGATCACCCCTATAACTGACCTGGCTGAGAGTAGTTTGTACCCTCCTATTCTCTTAGTCTGACAATTGAAAAAAACGTCTACCCTCTATCCTCTCATGAATTTAGCACTCAGTCGATTTTTTGGGTACCTGGCCATCTTTGACGAACTTGGTGTATGGGAAAGCAATGGACCACCAGTGAATGATCCTAAATTTGAGTCTAAAAATGTTTTCCACAGTGGGGGCATTGGGAGGGACCAGAGGTTGGACACCAATGATGCTCTTTTTGATGCCTTCTGGATGAGTCTCTATTATGTATCAGGTCCTTTATCTCCTGCATTCAGTGCCACAAAATACCCCAAATCTGAATTCTCTTCAGGACCACTAGGCAGATCCAGGCAAGATCAACTTTTTATGCTTCAAAAGTTCCAGGCTTTTCTTTCATGATTTTGGGATAAGATTTATGGCAAAAGAATAAGGACACACACACACACACACACACACACACACACACACACCCACACACACCACACACACAAACTGCCTCTAAGCCTGCTCTTTTTTTAAGCTGTAGCACATCTATTCACTGTAAGTCTGCAGAAATCTAAAACTTGAGATGTTGGTGGAAGCAGATATATTTTATTCTTACACTAAAAGAAAAATTAACGGGGCAAATATTGTTTCTATAGCCAACTTGGGATAGACATAGGGACAACCTCCATCTATGTCAGTATACTCTGAGGCAAGAAATGAAGCTGGAGAACAAAGACGTGTAACTTTACATTCCTTTGAGAGAAAAATTGCAGTTCTGTTTAGCTAGCAGCTCTTTTGAGAGCTGTGGAAAAGGATTCCAGAAATAAATACAATTCCTCCATGAATGATGCGCATGTAGATGCTCACCTGAGGTCTAACGCCTTCCCTGGGCCCTGTCCCAAGTACCGGTGCATGAGTCCAGTGAGTCACTCAGGACAGGAAACCTGCAGCAGTTTACGGGTGTGTTAGCCGAGAGGAAACTGGGTGGAAAGAGGTCGGGCAACTGTCCAGGTAGGAGATTCGTAGGGTTAAAGATCTTATCATTGCCTGAAAGTCAGTTATGTAGTAGTACTATGAGGGTATGAAGTTTCCTGACACCATGGAAATTAACCTTTGACCTCCAACATATAGACTAAGCCCATGGACTCATAATATGGGAGAGGAACAAGCTGAATGGCCTGCAAAGCTTGCAAAAAAAGGAAAGATAACCCAGAACTGGATGGGTGAAGCAGTTTAGGGCCTGACTGCAGGTCAGTAAAGCAAGACTACTGCTCTAGGGATGGAAACATGACTGTACTGCCAAGACAGGGCTTCCATTCCTTCCTCTCTAAGCCCTCTGTGGAGTCTGAGTGACCCTGCAGAGAATGACCATCACTGCAAGAAAATGGGCAGGGGGCAGATGGCACAGTACTGTGTTTGAAGACATGAACAAGTTACCACAAACAGAAAGGGGGAGCTGGACTGGCCAATCCCATAGAGGTAGTGGGCTCTGGGGGTATGAGGAAGGGTAAAGGTGGAGTGCCAGAGACAAACTTCACAGCCTTAAACATTTTGTCCAAGAATGCTAGGGGATGGGAAGGCATGTTGTTTGCATGGAGTTTTCCATTCATTTATTAGTCATGTGCTGAAGTGAACACTGTAGTCTGCAGACTCTGGGCAGCGTGCTTGCCTGTCTCCCCAGTAGGGACTGTCCCTGGGATACCTTGGGGGAGAATCCCCTCCTAACACTTTTAAACAACAGAGAGGCTGTTGGGGCTTTGTCTTAGAACTAGAATACTTATCTCCTGATACTCCTTCTCGAATCCCTCCCACCCACCAAGCCACAGACTCTTTCCTCTGAAGCCAGGGAACATCTGTGCCCTGACACAAGGCCAGAACTGAACTGATTAATTTACTGATTCTTTAAAATCAGCTCCAACTCCCACAGTGAAAAACTAAAAAATAACTAACTGCCTCTTTTTAAAAAAATGGAAGCATGAAGAGAAATAAAAAGTCCTGAGCACTATTAAATTTGCCCTTCATCGAATTGGAGGATAGTAAATTCTTTTACCAAACTTCCCAAATGCTTTGATACTCCTTGGAATATTACCTGCTCTAAGTCTCAGGGATCACCTAACAGGCTTGACACTCCTCTAACACCCACTGGCAGGTCCCTCAGGAAGTTTAAAACTCCTCCACCAGTTCAAATCAAAGTCTATATCTGGTTCAAGAGTCTTGATGATGACAATATGAACCATCATGACATCCATCATGCTAATGGCTGCAGTGCCAGGCCCAGCAGACCTGTGGAAGTATTGGGGTATTTCCCCCAAGAATAGCCCAGTTACATGAGGAAGAACCAAATCTATAAAATGAGTTTAGGGCACACTTGCAGCCACCCTGGGAATTAGAGAGTGCTGCTCCGGAGACAATTTTATAGGGTTTCCTAGCCTTGGGAAGTTTATTAAAATCATAGATCTTAGAGCTAGAGGGCTTGAGGGTACTATCAGCCATACTCCCATTATTTTCTCTAAGTCAAATTGTCACTTTAATCCCTACATAAGAGACGGAACTATGGGAGGGGTTAACACACGGAACTAACTCCCATATCCTGGTTTCTTCCTCACCATTTCTATTCACATGCCCCCAGGTTTCGTGGGTTTGCTGTCCTCAGTGAGAGTTCCTGTGCTTTGTCCAAACTCCCCATGTATCAGAAAGTAGCCTTCGGCTATTTCTATGCTGGGCTTAGAATCAGACAATGGAGGCGGAAACCCTACCGACCAAGGCCTTTATTAGCTATTTTGCCTTGAGCAAATCCCACTCAGTCCTCATTAATGTGCTCCAGGGCCTGAGAAACACTGTGTTAGTCCCATCATGGAGGGAGAGCCGTCTTGGGAATCATGAGTTCTGGGGTCTAGTCTCTCTCAGTGCTAGACTAACAGATGGTATAAGCTTGGGAAAATCTCTTAATTCCTCTGACCCTCACCTTCCTTCTTTTTTCTTCTTCTTTTTTTTTCTTTTCTTTGTTTTTCTTGGAGTCGGAGTCTTACTCTGTCACCCAGTCTGGAGTACAGTGACACAATCATCGCAACTGCAGCCCCAATTTGCTGGGCTCTGGCAATCCTTCCGCTTCAGCCTTCCAAGCAGCTGGGACTCCAGGTGTGTGCCACCACATCCAGCGGATATTTTATTATTATTATTTATTGTAGAGGTGAGGTGTTGTCATGTTGCCCAGGCTGGTCTTAAACTCCTGGCCTCAGGTAATCTTCTCACCTCAGCCTCCCTAAGTGCTGGGATTCCAGGCATGAGCCACAGCACCTGGCGACCTTCCTCAATTTTAAGGGGAAATAAATAATACGCAAGTCATAGAGTGATGCCAAGATGATGATAGAAATGTTTTGATTCTGTAAAGCACTAAAGCCCTGCAAGGTATTATCTTTATTATCATCTGACCCTATAGTTGAGATCCCTAACATGGACCCTGGGTAAATTGTCCCTGCATTAGTCAATGCCCAGCGCATGAACTTCTCTGAGGATTGCCCTCCTTTGCTGAGTGGGCTTTGGGAACAATATTTGTCTTGCACAACTCTTTCCTCTCAGTCAAAATTTATTGGACAGGCACATGATCTGACCTAAACAGGTGAATCATATTCTCTCTCCAGGGGTTTAGGGTTAAACTTAGAGACTGTCATTAATTTCTAGTGGTCACTTAAACTTAGAACGCATAAACTTGGGAGATAAGGAGTGATTATATCTGATTTGTACACTCAGAATCAGAAAGACAAGTAAGGAGTAGCCACGGATATCCTTCTCCTTTCCCATCCAAGATCTGGATGGGGAACGAGGAATGCTGCAGGAGGAGAAGAACTGATGGGTTCTGCATGTGGTACTCAGGTCAAATGCGAGACTGCGCACCCAGGTGAGGAAGAGCATGAAACTGGACAACCAGACTGGCCTGGTACTTAGCGGGGCCTTGGTGCTTTCCTGTTGAACATAAATAATTGCACAGAACATCGCCATCAGATAAGGACACTCTGTGACCACAACAGATAAAGACAAACACAAGACTATTCTGCAGTCATGTCTGAACACAGACAAAACATGAGCATTGTCCAACAGCAAAGATGACCAGACAACTCCCCATCTTGTCAACATAAGTGATTGCTGCTTCTTTATCAGTTACAGCTTTAGCCTGAATCTAGTCTTCCCTTCCCTCTTCCTGAATAAGATTTATTAGTATACCTACTCATTGAAATACTCTCATTTCTTGACGGCATCTAATTGAAGCAAGACCTCACTCCTTAAATTCCCCAAATCACCTAGCACAAACCCAAATCCTACAGTAAGTCCTTTCTCAGAATGTCCTACTGGGATGCTCCATAGTTTCCTACAACTGCAAGTAGTAAACCTACCTTGATAAACTACACCTCTGCTCCTTCCTAGGGTCATTGGCTGGAGGTCACTGACACCATGTTTCTTATGCCTTTTAACTTCTGCTGCCTCTACTCCCTGTGCTTTTCATTTGAGATTCCAGTCACAGATGCCAATGGTTAGCAAATATTTATTGAATGCCTCCTGTGGGCAAGACTGTGCAGATAAGCAGCCCATTCATCAAAGCATTACAGAATGCCTACACCAAAAGAGACCTGAGAGATAGTACAGGCCTCTATTGGTTCAGCTTCTGAACTAGAGCACCCAAAAGGTAAAGTGACTTGTCTAGGTCACACTTCAGTAAGGACTGTTTTGTATATTTTTTCCAGAATTATTATTTCAGAATTTTTTAGATTTGGGACTAGAACCTTGGTCTTCTGACTCCTGTTCCTGTGTCCTTTTACACTGTGCTTCTCCTAAACCTTGTTCAACATGTATTTTTTTAATATGTTCCTGTAGCATGTATGTAGACTAGACCATAAGATCCTAAAGGGATGATTTGGCATGTATCACAGAGCCGAGCATGACGATGGCTCACTACATGTTTACTTTTTTTATGGAGAATAGAAATTACTGTACCTGAGAATATCTTAAAGTCCATTTTTTTCAAACAACTTTTTAAATGGTGACAGGTTCTCTCCTCAGATGACTCAGCACTTTCTGGACTGTCACTGAGAAGTATTTGAATGGTGCAAAGGGAACCATGTCTACACTCTCTGAACTTCCCCTGCTTTTTGCTTTCCCCATAACAGCCTTTCATCTTGTCTCTACTAAAGTGTCTATTCATGTGCCTCAATGCTTTTAGGTAAAGTAGCAATGGGAATCCTGGTACCCTGCTTCTCAGACAAGAAAAACAGGGTATGACTTCTCATATTTAAGGAGACCCAATTATCAGGAAAAGAGCATCACTCTTCTCATTGCTACAATATGTTCCTTTTTGTGCCTCGATGGAAAAATAATTTGTATATAAAAATCAATATTGAGCCCTTTCCCTGCATATCCAAACACCAACACCACCCTTGGAGAAAGAAAGAAAAATCAATAGTAAAACAAAGGAAAAATTGAAAGATTGCTGACTTTGACGTTTTCAAATTCAGAAGAATTTTCCAGAATCAGATACCTCTTAATTGAAATCGCTCTTCTGTTAAAGTTAGCATTCATCAATGTTGATGACAATAAATGCTTTCTATTTAAGATGAAAGCAAACTTTCTCTGATCTCTGGAGCGCAATAATGGGACCCACGCTTTTAGATTATGGAATGTTGATATTGTTCCTGAAAACAAAGTTACAGTTTAAGAAGCAGAAGTTATTCATTGTCTTACTTCTCCTGTGATGGAATCCTAGGGACAGAGGCAGGCTCTAAGCACCCATCTCCAAATAAAAGCTACATTTCTATTTTTTTTCTTTTGAGGATCATAAGGTTTTATTTTTAAAAGGTACTTTTTTGCCAGTAGCAATGACCATACATAATCCCTGGACCTTGAATTCTAAATACAATTTACTACTAAAAGCAATCAAGAATCAAGGCATATATATGCCTTGAAGTGAAAGTATGAAAGTAGAAGCCAAGTCTGTGATATCTTGTCATACCAGAAAGGAAGAACATGCTCAAAGACTAATGGGTTTATGCCAAAAAAGATACAAACCACTGTGGAGGGATCTATGCTGGCCAAATCAAACTATAAAACAAACAGAAACAACAAAAAAGAAAGTCTTTTAAGCAACCACAGACATTAAAATCATGAACTGGAAGGTTTACCGGAGCAGAATATCTGCTCACTACCGCAACACCAATCCATACTAATTACTAAAAGGAAATAGAACCTTGCAATGGAATGGTTTGGTTGCCACCAGTTTTAACCAAGGTTTCAGGTGTGGCTTCATTTACAGTAGGCCAACCTGACATCATGTGTCATGTGCCCACTGATGGTATGAAAAACAAAATGCAAAACAACACTTAGAAAGTATTCTTGTCAAAAATGCTTGCTCTGAACCTAATCCAGCCTTCAGAAAGGGCATTGGATTAAAAAAAAAAAAAACAGGACCTATAATAAGTTAAATGACACATAAGAAGTAGTCAGACAATCCAGAGTATAGAACATTCTATAAAAACATTGACTCTTGGCCAGGCTCAGTGGCTCAGCCTGTAATCCTAGTACTTTGGGAGCCCAAGGTGAGTGGATTGCCTGAGCCCACGGGTTCGAGACCAGCCCGGACAACCTGGCAAGACCTTGTCTCTACAACAAATTAAAAAAAAAATTAGCTGGGCATAGTAGTGCACGCCTGTAGTTCCAGCTACTCAGAAGGCTGAGGTGTGAGGATTACCTGAGTCCAGCAGGTTGATGCTGGGGTGGCCATGAGCGTGCCAGTGCACTCTAACCTGGGTGACAGAGGGAGATGCCAACTCAAAAAAAGAAACAGCAACAAAAACAAATTATAGATTAAAACAAACTGAAGACTCATAACAACCAAACACAGTTTATGAACCTTGATTGGCTCATAAATAAGCAGCTATAAAATAAGCTTTTGGACAGTTGGGTAAATTTGAATATGAATGGATGCCAGAGAATTATTGTTAATTTCCTTAGGCATAAAATGGTGACATGCTTTTGAGGAAAATATCGTTATTCTTAGGAAATACATATCCAAGTATTTAGAAGTAGGGTGGCATGCTTTCTGCAACTTACTTTTAAAAATGATTCATCAAAAGGGGATAGAGGAAGATGGTGAGAGAGGAAGCAGCAACCCTGGCAAAATGTTAAGAACAGCCGAATCAAGCTAGAGGCCCCATGAGTGCTTACTGTTGTATTCTTTCCATGTTTCTATTGCTGCCAGTCACGTTCTGTGGGAAGCCAGCTCAGAGATGGAGATTAATTTGTAGCAGGTTTATTAGAGAATGCTGATAAACATTAGCAAATCAGTTCTGTGGGGGAGAAGGAAAGGAAGCAGGATTGGGCAGAGAAAGAAACTGGACTGTGTTGAAAATACAAGAATTCAGTTGTGCAGGTGTGCGGGGGATGGGGGTAGGATGGCTCTTTTCTGTTGGCCCCTGTTAGGGTTAGAGGACAAGATTATTTTTCCCTAAGCTCTCAACTGTGGATGTTAAGCAGTCATTGGACATGGACTTCCCTGCAAAGGAAGCATGACTTTGAACAAGGCAGTGTTAAAAACACCCAGCAGTTGAGAGAGTAAACCCTTCAGTCCTGAACACTGGTACTGAAGGGTGGATCTGGGTGACACCGCACAACACCCATGACATCTTTGATAGTCATCTCAATAAAAACTTGAGGATGGGAAGTATAAAAAAAAGGATTGTTTTCCCCTGAAACATTGATAACGATGCCCTACACTCAGTTCATTCTTAAAAAACACTATAAGATCAATTGGCATTCCCATTTTAGAGATGAGAAATTTGAAGCAAAGCAAAAGTCAAGTAACTGGTCCCACATCGGTGGTAAGACTGGAATTCAAATCCAGGCTGTCTCACGTCAGAAGGGTTGCTTCAAATTACTATTCTATACTTCCCTTCCACTCTCCTTTCTTCGGGGCACCCCCTCTTCCTCCCTGATCCATCTATCTGTCTTATTGCTCCAATTGTATGAGTGGTTTCCCTTCCAGTTCTCAGCTCCATTTCTAAAAATTCCTTATTTTTCTCTGCAGAAATCACTTTCTTCCCTATTCCAAGCTTACTCCCATCTCATGTAATGAGCAGGGCACAGAATAGGAACTTGATATATACTTATCAGATGGTTGAATAGATGAAACTTCAGTTCAATGCACTAGGTATCTTGTATATTAAAGAAGCCTTTCTGCTGATTTTTCCTGGAAGTCAATGTCTCACCTCATGACTCCATGATAGCTCAGTCGTGTGTGTGTGTGTAAAGTAGAAAACTCTTTCCTTTTGTGTCACACAAAATTAACTAAGCATGGTCACTTGAGCCTCAAGAGGTTAAGAAGCAGCTTGTTATATCCACACATGTGTCCTTTTCCTCCCATTGTGTCCATGGGTCTCCAGGATAGCCAGACTTGGACACACTTCCACACAGCCACCTGGAACCACCACTCCCATAGGAAACTTGGGGTTGTCATAGAAGTCTGACATGCTCATGCCTGACTCCTGTTCTTCTGGTAACTTCTCTATCTAGGGTCCTGTTATCGTTCTTAAGCTTAGCTTCCAGGATAATCCATTCAACATATATGTGTGCGTGGTCTCCCAAAAATCTGTGTCTGAACCCTAGTTGTAGGTATACTTGAGACTTCTGTTTTCATTTTTCTCCCAAAGGACTCTATTTTCATTATGTATTAGCTATATACTAGGAGACAGGGTAAAGGACATCACCATTGTGTGTGTGTGTGTGTGTGTGTGTGTGTGTGTGTGTGTGTGCGCGCGCATATATGTATATAAGTCTAGATTATATATATATATATTTACTTTTAAAATATAGGGTGCAATTCAGCATCAGGTATACAAATGGTCATTATGTAGATACCCTTGTTGATGAAGTGTGCCCCATCCCTGGCAGTTTCCCACTACTGCCAATTCCTTTCTTATAGTATTATGATCATTGTTCAAGGTCTACTTATGAGTGAGAGCACGTAGTACTCAGTTCTTTGTTTTTGTGAAAGATCACTCAGTATTATAGCCTCTAAGTTCACCCAAGTTGCTATGAAGTTCATAATTTTGCCCTTTTTATGGCTGCATAATATTCCATCATGTATATGTACCACATTTTTTTTTTAATTCGGTCCTCTTTCGATAGGCAGCACAGTTGGTTCCGTGTTTTTGCGATTGTGAATAATGCTGCAAGAAACATGCGTGGGCAGGTATCTTTTTCGTAGAGGGATTGAGCTCCTCTGGGTATATTCCCAGAAGGGGGATTGTGGGGTCGTATGGAAGGTCGATTTTTAGATCTTTTAGGAATCACCACACTGTTTTCCACAGAGGTTGTATTAGTTTGCACTCCCACAAACAATGTAGAAGTGTTGCCTTTTCCCCGCATCCTCTCCAGCATCTGTTGTTTTTTGAGTTACTGATGATGGCCATGCTGACTGGAGTTAGGTGGTATCTTAGTGTGGTTTTAATTTGCATTTCTTTGGTGATTAGTGAGACTGAACATTTTTTCATGTGTATGTTGGTTGCTTGTATGTCTTCTTTTGAGAAGTGTCTATTCATATCTTTGCCCACTTCGTAATAGGGCTATTTGTTTTTTTTCTTTTCAGCATGTTTGAGTTCCTTGTAGATCCTGGATGTTAGACCTTTGTCGGATTTAGAGTTGGCAAATGTTTTTTCCCACTCTGTGGGCTATCTTCCCGCTCTCTTGATAGTTCCTTTTGCTTTGCAGAAGTTTTTTAGTTTGATGAGGTCCCACTTGTCTAACTTATCTCTAGTATATGTATACTTCTAAACAAGTAAAATGAGATGGTTAGATCTTGTATTGACTTTATGAAATCTTCTAATTCCCCTTAACAGAACAAACAGTGCTGCCTTTTATTTCCCTCAGAGTATAGTTACATTTCTGTTGTAACTCAAAATTTTAGCACAATTTATCTGTCCATATGTATGTCTTTCCCATTAGTCTGAGAACTCCTATGGTTAGAAGACTTACAGTTTTTTATTCTTTATAATCTCAGTGTCTGGTATGTAGTAGGTATTCAAAGCAGTTTGTTGTAGACATTGATGAATGAATGAATGAATCCATAATTTGATTAGCTGTATTGTTGAGGGTGACTCAGTCCTTTACCACGTGAGTGTGGTAAAAAGTTCCCACCTCCTAGTCTCGCCTCCTACCTTTTAGCATTAGTCCTTTCAGAAGGCCTTTTTTCTTTTTAGAATGGCATTTCTTAACATTAAACAAAATCTTCATCTGTTCTACAGACCAGTGGTGCTAGGGACTCCATAATTATTTAACATCAATCATCAGTTTTATTTAGGGCATAATTTTTAAAAACGACTTTCTTTTGTTGTCCCTCAAGTGTGTGTGTTTATCTTTTTATCTACTCATTCTATCTTGCAAGCTCTTTGGAGAAAGGACTGGTCAAACTTTAATTATATAACTCCAACATATGGCCATATTTAATCAACAGTAAATTGCAAGTAGCTGTAGCTGTCAGCCTAGAAAACTGCTTAGGGAACAACAATTAGCTAATGAGCAAACAGCTCGGGGATCAACTCCATGCCATTATCTGTGGCTGTGTCTCCAAACAACCTAGCATTTTAATTATTTGGCAGAGTTGGTCTTTGGAGTAGTAATGAGCTCAATGGTTGGTCTAAAAATTGTTTTGCCTGATAGCTTTTAATTTTAGCAATATGCACAAGGATTCTCACAACACATGCAGCCCTTCCCTTCCCCCTCCGCATTCTGGATTTTGTTGCTTTCTCCTGGTATCTTTCTCTCTGACTGATCTTCTGTGGGCTTCTCTATGTGTCTTGTGAGGAGAGAAGAGTGGCTTCAGCCTTTGAAAAGGTGGGGATCTAATTCCTTAATAGTAGTGGGTAGATGAGTGAGGGATATGGGAAAGAGAAAAAGATGAATGGAATTAATACAGCTGAGTGCTCATCGTATGCCAGGCATCACATATATTATTTTATGACCTCTCCATAACCTGATGTATTGTCCTCAGTTTATAGAAGAGAAATTGAGGTTCTAGTTTCTAAGGCCACACAACTAGGATGTGGTTGAACGTAAGTCGGCCACATCCTTTCCGTGATACCATTAGGTGCCCTGATTCTCCTGATGACTCAGTTTTCACCAGGGGTACAGCCACAAATAAGGTCATGGAATGGAACATTTTAGGTGTTTTTTGTTATTGTTGTTGTTGTTTTCCCAATCTCCTAGGAAAACATTTATTGAAAATAATCATTAATATTCACACTCTGGGGGTATATCCAGTAGTAAAAACAATCTTGCTATTAATAAATCACACCAGGAATTTCCAGCAAATTGGCGACGGGACAAGTTGGACTGTGAGAGTCTTGCAGAGGGTGGCTGCTGCAGCCAGTCCCATGCACAGCACTGTGGCTGCTGCCTCCACCTCTGCAAAAGTTGGATGCTGCAGCTAGTCCCATGCACCACACCACCACTTCTGCCGCTGTTGCCACCGTTGCCCTCAGGTCCCAGCCCCATGGAATTCTGGGCTCACTATTTGGCTAAGTTACCCTGCCCTACCCCATGGTTGTCTCACATTCCACCTCCTTCAGCTCTCAGCCCCTGACCGTGGTGGACTGGAGATTAGCTGGAGCCCTGAGTCTGATTGGTGGAGAGATAGTATCAGGGAGGGCCAGGGAGGAGGCCCATGCCCTGTGAAGAGGCACCAACCACAGCCATTCTCTCTGACCCAGGACCAGGCAGAGATCTCCATCACCCACATAGCTTCGCCTAGCTCTGCCCAGCCTTGAACTTGGGACCTAAGTTTGTACATTTGCCTGTTATCCCTCTTAGTCTTCTCTCTCTCCACTTTCCTCTTCCCCCCTCCTTCTTTTCCCTTTTCTTACCTCATTTTGCAAACTTATCCCCCACTGCATGAACAGATTGCAAGGCAGTGGGAAAGGGGTTCCAGGATACCCATACACCTCTTGGTGGATACTGGGATCTGCAGATAGATTTTGAATCACAGCTCCCCCCTCAATTAAATCTCAAAACTGCAAAAAAGTACAGCCCCCAATCCACAGTTCAGCTTCAAAATTGAACAAAGCTAGAGGATTCACATAAGGAAGAATAGAAGATTGAGCAAACAGAAGTAAAAGTAACACTGCAATCCCTGAACAACAGATTTAAAGAAGGGGGGGAGGAATAAATGGGGAGAAAAATCTACACAAATGAAGAAAAACCAAAAGAAGAATATGGATCTCACACAGACCCCTGGGAGGTTAGACACTGAGAAAACAGACTTTGGAATGCAAACAATGAAGAGACCACAGAATGCAAACCCAGACATCAAGACATTAATAGAGAGAATAAAAATAATTGAAGAGAGACAAGAGGAAAATAGGAAGGAGATGTAACTGTGATAATAGCAGTAAAGAATGCTGTAATTGAAATAAATAACAAACTAATAAGCATGGAAAGTAGAATTAGTCAAGCAGAAGAGAGAATCTCAGAGCTTGAGTCCCAAAATATAGAACTAACACAAATTGTTAAAAACATAGAAAAGAAGCTTAAAAAGACAGAACAAAACCTTCAAGAGATGAGCAATTATTTCAAGAGGCCAAACCTAAGAGTAATTGGATTCCCTGAGGCAGAAAGAGAGAGAGAGACCACACTGGAACAAACATTCCATGAAATTATTCAAGAAAACTTCCCTCATCTAATCAGTGATGCAAAAATTCAACCATAGGAGATCCAGACAACCCCTGCAAGACAACAAATTAGAAGACCAACTCCCAGACACATAATAATTTGCCTAAACAAAGTAGGTATAAAAGAAAAAATCTTAAAGGCAGCAAGAGAAAAAGGTCAGACTACCTACTGGGGAAGACCAATTAGAGTAGCAGCAGATTTATCTACAGAAACACTTCAGCCTAGAAGAGTATGGAGCCCCATCTTCAAACTTCTCAAAGATAAACAATTTCAACCAAGAATAACCTACCCAGCTAAGCTAAGCTTTATCAGTGAGGGAGAAGTAAAATTATTTCCAGATATTCAATCCCTAAGATACTATGCTGCCTCTGGACCACCTCTACAAGAAACACTTAAGAAAGTAGTAAACACAGGAAAAGGAGAAAAAATAACAACATTCTTCACAAGGTGGCAGGAAAAAGATTGAAAACACACATGAATCAACCCAAAAATCAAAAGAAAGACAACCAACAGGAATGACAACAACTCTATAAGAACTTTATGACAGGGATAAACTCTTACATTTCAATAATTAGCCTAAATGTGAATGAACTAAATGCACCATTGAAAAGATGTAGAATGGCAAAATGAATAAAATACCATCAGGCAACAGCATGTTGTCTCCAAGAGACTCATCTCACTAGAAAGGACACTCACAGACTCAAAGTAAGAGTATGGGAAGCAAAATTTCAGGTGAATAGAAGACAAAGAAAGCTGGAGTTGTGATCTTAATATCAGAAAAAATACACTTTAAACTATCAAAATTAGAAAAGCTACAGAAGGTCACTACATCATGATAAAAGGTTCAATTCATCAACAAGAAATATCCATCCTAAACATATATGCACCCAACATAGGAACACCAACTTTCATAAAGCAGCTTCTATGTAAACTTAAAAAAGATATTGACTCTAATACTATCATAGCTGGGGACTTTAATACATCACTCACAACCCTAGACAGATCATCAGGACAAAAAATCAGCAAGGAGATCTGAAACCCCAATGTGATTCTTGACCAAATGGACTTAACTGATACCTACAGAACACTCCACCCACGACCATAGAATATACATTCTACTCGTCACTGCATGGAACATATTCTAAGATAGACCACATCCTTGGCCATAAATCAAGCATAAACAAATTTCATAAGATTGAAATTTTGCCAAGCACCTTCTCAGACCACAATGGAATAAAAATAAATATCAACACCAATGAAGTTCCCCCAAAACCCACAAAGACATGGATCCTAAATAGCATGTTGCTAAGCAACCCCTGGGTCAACATAGAAATCAAAACAGATTGAAAGATATCTGGAAACAAATGAAAATGAAGAAAATCTTACCACAAATCTCTGGGGTGCCATGAAAGCAGTAGTAAGAGAAGAATTCATCTCTCTACAAATGCACATGAAGAAAACGGAAAGATCACAAGTTACAGCCTAACAAGTCACTTAAGGAAGCTGGAAAAGCAAGACCATCAAAACCCTAACTTCAGTAGAAGAATCCAGATCATCCAAATAAAAGCCCAAATTCAGGATATAGAAGACAAAAAGATAATACAAAAAAATCAGCAAAAAAAAAGCTTGTTCTTTGAAAGGATAAACAAGATTGATGGTCCCCTAGCTAGACTGACCAAGAAAAAGAGAAAAAGTCCAAATAAACAAAGCAGAAACACAAAAGATCCAGCCACGTTTAACCCTGAAGAAATACAAAAGATTATCAGAGACTACTATGTACACTTTATGGAAACAAACTTGAAAACCCAAAGGAAATGGAGGATTTTCTGACATCACGCAACCTCCCTAGGTTGAAAGAAGAAGAAATTGAGACTCTACATAGACCAATAACAATCCAGAAAATTGATTATGTCATAAGAACACTACCTATAAGAAAAAAGCCCTGGACCAGATGGCTTTCCAGCAGAATTCTACAAAACATACAAGGAGGAACTGATACCAATCCTATTGAAAGTATTCCAGGTGATTGAGAAAGATAGAACTCTCCCCAAAGCATTTTATGAAGCTAATATCACATTCATACCCAAGCCAGATAAAGACTCAACAAAGAAAGAGAACTACAGGCCAATATCCTTGATGAACATAGATGCTAAAATTCTCAGCAAGATCCTAGGAAACTGGATTCAACTACACATCTCAAAAAATCATCCACCACAACCAAGTAGACTTCATCCCCAGAATGCAAGGCTGGCTCAACATTCACAAGACCATAAATGTAATCAAATACATCACAGATATAAAAACAAAAACCACATGATTATATCATTAGATGCAGAAAAAGCTTTTGATAAAATCCAGCACCCATTTTGGATAAAAACTCTCGAACATCTAGGCATAGATGGAACATACCTCAAAACAGTAAGAGCCATCTGTGAGAAACCCACAGCAGCATACTGCTAAACAGACAAAAATTAGAACCATTTCCCCTGAAAACTGGAACAAGACAAGGATGCTCACTCTCACCCCTCCTGTGCAACATAGTTTTGGAAGTCCTAGCTAGGGTAATCAGAGAAGAGAAGGCGATCAGTGGTATCCAAATAGGAAAGGAGGAAGTCAAGTTCTCTCTCTTTGCAGATGACATGAGTCTATACCTTGAAAAGCCAAGAGAATCTGTCAAAAACCTCCTTGCACTGATAAAGAACTTTGGCAAAGTCTCAGCGTATAAAATAAATGTGCAAAAGACAATCACATTTCTATACAACAATAACAAACAAACAGAAACCCAAATAAAAAGCAAAATTCCTGGTCCCCTAGCTAGACTGACCAAGAAAAAACGAGAAAAAAACCAAATAAGCATAATCAGAAACACAAAAGATGAAGTCACATCTGACCCTGAAGAAATACAAAAGATCATTAGAGACTACTATGTACACTTGTATGGAAACAAACTTGAAAACCAGAAGGAAATGGAAGACTTTCTGACATCACACAACCTACCTAGGTTGGAACAAGAAGAAATTGAGATCCTAAATAGACCAATAACAATCAAGGAAATTGACCACGTAATAAGAAAACTTCCTACAAAAAAAAGCCCTGGTCCAGATGGCTTTCCAGCAGAATTCTACAAGACATTTAAGGAGGAGCTGATATCAATCCTACTGAAGGTATTCCAGGCGATTGAAAAAGATGGAACTCTCCCCAAATCATTTTATGAAGCCAACATCACATTGATACCCAAGCCAGGTAAAGATCCAACAAAGAAAGAGAACTACAGGCCAATATCTTTGATGAACATAGATGCTAAAATTCTCAACAAGATCCTAGCAAACCGGATTCAGCAATACATCTCAAAAACCATCCATCATGACCAAGTAGGCTTCATTCCTGGCATGCAAGCCTGGTTCAATATTCGTAAAACCATAAATGTAATTAAATACATCAACAGATGTCAAAACAAAAACCACATGATCATATCACTAGATGCAGAAAAAGCTTTTGATAAAATCCAGCACCCCTTCTTGATAAAAACCCTTGAACATCTAGGCATACGGGGAACATACCTCAAAATAGTAAAAGCCATCTACGAGAAACCCACAGCCAGCATACTCCTAAATGGACAAAAATTGGAACCAATTCCCCTGAAAACTGGAACTAGACAAGGATGCCCACTCTCTCCCCTCCTGTTCAACATAGTATTGGAAGTCCTGGCTAAAGCAATCAGAGAAGAGGAGGCAATCAGAGGTATTCAAATAGGAAAAGAGGAAGTCAAGTTATCTCTCTATGCAGATGATATGATGGTGTACCTCGAAAACCCAAGAGAATCTGTCAAAGCCCTCCTTACATTGATAAAAGCCTTTGGCAAAATCTCAGGATACAAAATAAACGTACAAAAGACAATCGCATTTCTCTACACCAATAATAAACAAACAGAAACCCAAATAAAAAACACAGTTCCATTCACAATAGCCACAAAAAAAATGAAATACCTTGGCATCTTCCTAACCTGGACGTGAAAGACCTTTACAATGAAAATTACAAAACACTGCTCAAAGAAATCAAAACCGACATGAACAAGTGGAAAAATATCCCATGCTCATGGATCGGAAGAATCAACATTGTGAAGATGTCCATCTTACCTAAGGCAATCTACAAATTCAATGCAATACCC
>NW_007254969.1:299589-387582 GCF_000164805.1 Carlito syrichta | reverse complement strand
GCAAGAACCTTGAAACAACCATGTTGCCCATCAAAAGAGGACTGGATTAAAAAAATGTGGTACATATACACGATGGAATACTACGCAGCCATAAAAAAGAACAAAAGCATGAATTTTGCAGCAACCTGGATGGAACTAGAGTTTATAATTCTGAGTGACCTTTCACAAAAACAAAAATCCGAATATCACATGTTCTCACTCATATAATGAACCTTGAACATCCAATGCAATATTATAAGAAAATGACTGATGGTACTGGGAAACTATGGGGGGGAGGGGGATGGGATTAACAGTAGCAAATATCAGGCGGGGGATGGGAAAACACTTCTTATCTACAGGGTGCCTGAATGAAAAGTCATTGTACACCTAACCCTTAACTGTACCCCACAAAACCATAATAAAAAATACTGATTAATGAAAAAAAAAAAAAAAAGCAAAATTCCATTCACAATAGCCACACAAAAATTAAACACCTTGGCATCTTCCTAGCCAGAGATGTGAAAGACCTTTACAATGAAAACTACAAAACACTGCTCAAAGAAATCAAAGATGACACAAACAAGTGGAAAAATATTCCATGCTTGTGGATAGGAAGAATCAGCATTCTTAAGATGTCCATTCTACCTAAGGGAATCTACATATTTAATGCAATACCCGTCAAATTACCAGCAATATTCTTCTCTGACCTAGAAACAATACATGAATTCATATGGAAACATAAACAACCAAGAATAGCCTAAACCATCCTCAGGAGAAAAAAAAAAAGGCAAAAACCTAGCAGGAAGTATCAACAGACTTTATACTTTATTATAAAGCTACAATAATCAAAACAGCCTGATACTGGTACAAAAACTGGCATACAGACCATTGGAATAGAATTGAGATTCCAGAAGCAAAACCTCAATTTCTCAACCAACTCATCTTTGACAAAGCCTCCACCACCAACCAATGGGGAGAGGAGAACCTATTCAGTAATTGGTGCTGGGAAAATTGGCTAACAAAATGCAGAAGATTGAAACAGGACCCCTACCTATCCCCATACACAAAAAGTAACTCTAAATGGATCAGAGACCTAAATGTAAAATCTCACACTATAAGAACCTTAGAAAATGCAGGAGACATTTATGGAAATTGGAACTGGCAACGAATTCCTGATCAAAACCCTAAGGGCCCATGCCATAAGAGATAAGATAGACAAGTGGGACCTCATCAAACTGACAAGCTTCTGCAAAGCTGAAGAAACCATTAAAAGAGCAGGGAGACAGCCCACAGACTGGGAAAAAATATTTGCCAACTCCATGTCTGACAAAGGCCTAACATCTAGGATCTACAAGGAACTCAAATGTGTTGAAAACAAAAAAACAAACAGCCCCATTACAAAATGGGCAATAGATATGAATAGACAGTTCTCAAAAGAAGACATACAAGCAGCCAACAGATACGTGAAAAAATGTTCAGTCTCACTAGCCATCAAGGAGATGGTTCAACTACACTGAGATACCACCTAACTCCAGTCAGAATGGCCATCATCGATAACTCAGAAAATAACAGATACTGGAGAGGATGTGGGGAAAAGGGAACACTTTTACACTGTTGGTGGGAATGTAAACTAGTACTGCCCCTGTGGAAAATAGTGTAGCAATTCCTAAAAGTTCTAAAAATTGATCTTCCATATGACCCCACAATCCCCCTGCTGCGAATATACACATAAGAACTCAAATCACTCTATAAAAACGATACCTGCACACATATGTTTATTGCAGCATTGTTCACAATAGCAAGAACATGGAACCAACTGTGCTGCCCATTAAAAGAGTACTGGATAAAAAAAGGTGGTAGATATACACAATGGAATATTACTCAGCCATAAAGAAGACCAAAGTCATGAACTTCACAGCAAGTTGGATGGAATCAGCCTATAATACTGAGTGATCTTTCATAGAAACAAAGAACTGAGTATCACATGCTCTCACTCATAAGTGGATCTTGAACAACTACAATAATACAATAATAAAGGATTGACAGTAGCAGGAAACTGCAGGGAGGTGGGGGTGCGGTGAGGTGGGATTGACAGTAGTGGAAATATGCCTGGAGAAGGGGGGCCCACCTCATCAACCAGGGTACCTGCACAATGAATATTTGTACACCTAACCCTGAATTGTACCCCACAATTCTAAAATCAAGATATATAAAAATAAATAATAAAATAAAATAAAAGAATTTCACATGGCCAGATGTTCAACTCTTGCATAATAATAAACAAATAAATAAATAAATAAGTCACACCATGTATATCTCTCTCAACATAGAAAGTAGGCTACCGCATATCCTAGTATATAGCTATGTGATCTCTCTTTTAGAGTAAATACTGTGAGGAAGAATAACTTTCCCTCCACTCCACTCCTGGTCTAAGTTTTTAGTTAAGAATTACTTGGTTGCAAGTTACCAAAAACAAAACAACAACAATAACTTCACTCAAACTTGTTTATGTCAAGGGAAATTATTAGAAGGAGATGAAGGTGTCTTCCAGAACTCAAGGTTAGAAAGTATCATCAGTCCTCATGAGGACCTGGAACCAGGAATTGAGGAGTCAATGGAAAGTGAAAAAGGATTTTATCTCTCTCTCTCTCTCTCTCTCTCTCCATCTCTCCATACTTGGTTTTAGCTTTAATCTTCACACTCTCTGTGCAGTCTGACCTTGTTTCTCTGTTTTGGTAAGTGTTTGGCTCATATACAAGGCCCCACCTCAGCTATACACCACTTCTCAGTTCCAGTATCTCACATGGTCCTCACCTCATTTCTAGATTCCAATTCAATATTCCTAGAAGACAGAATCTGATTGGTCCAGCTTGGATCACATGTCCACTATAATTCACTCAGTGTTGACTATAGGGTGACTTGTTCATTGATCTCTGCTCTCTGAGAAAGAGGTATGGGCAAATTCTCAACAGGGTGCGAGAACAGGGAAGACATGATTAGAAGAAGAAAAGATTGGATCTGAGTTATAGCATGAAGTGTAAGAAGGTCTGTGAGAATTGTCAGTGATAGCTGAAGAGTCCAGAAGCCAAAGGGGACCAACAAGAGGATCTGCATTAGCACAGCTGCAAACACTGTAATGATTATTTAGAAATTATTGGGACCATAACCGTTTTAAGCCAAAGTTATATTTCTTTGACTCTTTGATTCCATCTTTTCCTGTCAAAATTCAACCCATTGTGTAATAACATTCTGGGAACAATCTGAATGTCTATCACATAGAAATGGTGGACTGAATCCTAGAACAACAGTCTTTCTATGAAACATTGTGCATCTGTGAAAAGGAATGCACTGGATAAATTTGTTTTGAGCTGAGAAAATATTTGGGATTTTATTAAATGAAAACAAGTCGCAGAATGTGCTATTTTGTTTTTAAAAAATACAAATAATAATGATACCAAAGCAAAGTTTTAGACAGTGATATATGTGAAGATGAGGAAGTATGTCCTGGATGGTTAACATTGATTACTTTGGCTGGGATAGCCAGAATCGGAGAGAGAAAAGGGTAGACAGTTAATGTTTTTGTATATTTATGATTGATTTAATTTATTAGAAAACCTACCTGTTATAGTTGTAATTTTTTTCCAGCTTATAATAAAGTAGAAGGCTTTTACAAATTCTGTCTTTAAAAACTCATCATAAATACTACCACATCAGGCCTTTCACATACAGATGAGCTTTATGGACAACCCCTGTGGAATGTAGACCTCTCTTAATGATTCTAATATTCTTTCTGAAATGAGAGATGTTGGCCATTTCTCTTAACCCTGTGATTACACTATATACTCTATTAGAGAGCTAATTTTGGACACCCACAACAGCTAAAACAATGTCTTATACAGAAGAGGTACCAATTAAATATTTATTAAATAGGATTCATTCAATACTCAGCAAATTTTCCAAAATATCCTGTATGTTGTCTTCAAAAAGGCAGATTTTCTTCAAGATTTTTCCTTGCCTTGTAAATGCAACAATATCTATTGATTTCCTTTTTCTTTTACAATGCCATATTATTTATTAACCATTTCAAGGTAACATATTTTGGTTTATAATTTGAGAGAAAAACAAATGAGTATTTTTTTAATGCTATGAGCTAATGTAGTGAATCCCAAGTAGCCATGTATCTTTAAAATTACTTGGGGGCACCCCAACTGACCTTGGCAGGCGCAATCCAGCAATTCTGGGTCTTGATAAACCTAAGCTGTGATTAACTCTGTCAGAGATGAAATGGCTGATGTCAAACTCTTCCAAATTACACCTATGCTTGACCTGCTCTTTTTCTTCTGAATGCACCTCATTACTGAGAAACTATCATTCAAGGGACATATACTTAAACATTTAATAAATTTGGGATCAAAATCCTGGAGCATAATTAAGTCTTTGATGGAAGCAAAACAGAATAAAAGAGAATGGGAGCAGAACCAGGGCAGAACACAGAACAAAGGGAAAAGCAGGCTGGGGAAGATGTTTATGTCAAGTCTGTGGTCAGAAATTCTGAGCCATTCAGTTGTCCTTTGGATCATGATTTCACTTGAATCTCATGACAATAAATTTATAAGCACTAAAAACCGATTTCACTGGACATCTAACTTCCAAGGAGTTAGACTAAGACACTTTCAACAATGCTAGCAATGGAAGCTGACCTTGAATTCACCCATCATCATACAGCAAGAATAATTTGTCTCTGCAATAAAGGCATAGTGAATAACACACCATACCTATAAAAATTACTGAAATGGAAAAGACTTGAGTGGAACATCTCAAACAGGGTGAATAGCTGGGTAATACAGTGAGAGGCAGCAAGATGTGAAAAAACAATGGGCCGTAGTTGTCATCTCCTATGATGACAATGCCTTCTGGAATACCTCCTGAAGGATCTGTTTGAGGTTGTTTTGGAGTTAACCTTTTTTTTAACAAGTAGAAGGAGTACACTTTAAAATAACAATGAGAAGTATAGCAGTAGTAAATACATAAACCTGTAACACAGTCATTTATTATCATTACCAAGTATCCTGTACTATCCATAGTTACATGTGCTCTACTTGTATATGATTGCTGTGTTTACACCAGCACCACTACAAACACATGAGTAATGCATTGCACTATGACATTACAACGGTTATAATGTCATCAGGCAATAGGAGTTTTTCTGCTCTAGTATAATCTTATGGGACCACTGTCATATATAATCTAGTACATATAATCCAGTATAATCTTCTGGGACCACTGTCATATATGTGATCCGTCATAGACCAAAATGGCTCATGATTGTACACACACACATTATATGTATATAAACACACATACATATGTATATGTATACTGTATATTTGTACCTATTATGGATAGAAATGTGTATATATTATATGTGAGG
Organism: Carlito syrichta; assembly: GCF_000164805.1. Classification (NCBI taxonomy): domain Eukaryota; kingdom Metazoa; phylum Chordata; class Mammalia; order Primates; family Tarsiidae; genus Carlito; species Carlito syrichta. The sequence continues at coordinate 382,172 of NW_007254969.1, read as the reverse complement.
GGGAGCCCCACAAAAATGGAATTATTTTTTGTAGGGCAGGCGTCTTGTAGTACAGGTTTCCCCAACTACTAGGTAAGTGCTCTAGGCACCTGTCAGCATCAGTGTACCAGCTAGCGTTGTTGTAAGAGGTTGTATTCAGCTTCAGTGAGTTTGGGAGGGGGATTCTTTCAACACATTTGCCCATTTCATTATGGGTAATTTATAAGCACACTTTCCTACACTGCTTTGAGTGTTCGGGAGTTTTTGACCAAAACAGCATGATTCCTGTGCCCCACCCTCCCTATTCACCTGATCTCACCTCAAGCAACTTTTTGTTTGTTTGTTTCATTGGATGAAAAAAGTCCTCAGAGAGAAATGTTTTGCTGATGTGGAAGAGGTAAAAACAAAAACAAAAACAAAAACAAAAACAAAAACAAAAAACGGCAGAAGTACTAAAAGGCATCAAAATTGATGAGTTCAAAAACTGTTTTGAGCAGTGAAAAAAGCATCTTGATAAGTGTATTGCATCAAACAAAGAGTACTTTGAAGATGACTGGAGTTTAAACATGTAAGAGTACACAACGTTTTATAAATAAATTCTGTTTTTGGGGGGTCCTTCTGCACATATGTGTGTGTATGCACATATATATATACACACCATAAATATATATATAACAAATATATGTATATATACATCTATATTAATATGTATATAAATAAATATATTTATGGGTATATATATATATATATATATACACATACACATATGATATGTATGCACACACACACATTATATATATATAAAATATTAGTGGTCTCTAGATCCCTCCATCCTTGGTCAGGACTATAGCACATAATACATTTTACAAATTATAGATATTTTATGGCATTTATACACACACACACATGTATATCTCATATGAAAATACATGGTGCTGCATATTCTCTGTGTGTCACTGCAGTTCTGCTCTCCACCCTCTTGCCTGCCTGTGTTGGGACTCCCCATCTCAAGACTGCATCGGTCTTCTGCTGTGGCTGTTTTCAGCCAGAGGCAAGGGCAGGAGGCAGAAGGATGGGTAGCCAGGACCTTTATTCTCACTATTTCCATCCTGCCTAATTGTTGAGGGCTGCCCATATCCTACGACAGACCACTGCAGCTCCTGCCAAGTGGCTCTAACCCACAGCGGGTGCTAGAAACTACTCTCCCCTCTTCTGCCTTCAGGCCCAGGCTGGTAAAAGCTCCCAGATTGTAGCTAACTGCAGGATTCTGCATCACCACATGTGGGTTGCAGCCCTCTCACGTCACTGGAAATAGTCTTTTACTAAACTCTCCTGTGTAAGCCTGTTTGAGGGAGGTTTTTTTTCCCATGGGGTTCTGGACCAATACAAATGTATAATTCAACTACCCTGTAAAAACCCTAATAAAATTAAAAGTTAAATTCCCTCATTGGTTCCCCGCCCCCCAATCTTCGAGGTAATTCTTTTCTTTTCTCTCTCTCTCTCTCTCTTTTTTTAAATTCAGGGATACACGTGCAGATTTGTTACAAGGTAGTGCATGATGGTGAGGTTTGGGCGTCTGTTAAGCCCATCACCCAAACAGTGGACAAGATCATTTCTTTTAATCTTCACACACATCTTTCAAGCTGAACATAATTGTGATTTCCATTCTATTAAGAAAGAAATTGAGACACAAAAAAGTCAAATGACTTACTCAGAATCACAGTCAGTGGCAGAGATGGAAATACTCTAGGGTCTAAGTGCAAAGCCAGGCTCTTAACCACTGCCTGATAGTGTCTCCTGGTACATAAGTCTCTGAGTAGCTCTGATTGTTTCATTAGAGTCTATTTTGTTGTCTGTGTATATGTGTGAATTTTAAAGTTTAATTTCAAAAGTAATACTGATTCATTGAAAAAATTCAAGCACTGCAGAGATGTAAAAGAAAAATTCTTCTTTCCCTCCCTCCTATGATTTCTTGAGGCATATTTTCTTTCTATGCATTTTCTTTGCTTAAATAGTGCATAGGAGACAGGAATCATGTATTTTTCACTACCAAATCTCTATTGCCTGGCACAGAGATAACTATGCCTTAAAAACTTGTTTAAAAAAAGAAAAATTGTATTTTTTTTTAGTAAAAATACAGTCTTACAGTATGTGTTTCTCTGAAATTGCTATTTTCACTTAGTATGTCTCAAGCAATGTTCCAGGGCAAAAGTACAGCTTGAATTCTTTTTAAAAAAACTGTATAATAGTCCAGAATATGAATGTACCACAATGTCATTTCTCATACATGAACATACATGTTTATAAGTTTGGGGAGTTAATTATCCTGTATTAACTATTCATGTGTACCTTTATATGCTGACTTTTCAATTCTTTAGCTAGCTCCTAGAATTGGAATTATTTGGGAATTGCATGGATAACATGGGAACTGCATATTCAAAAAAGATGAAATTTTTAATTTTAATATATAATGCCAGGTAATGTTCTTGAAATGTCGAGTCAGCACACATTCAAACAAGCTGTTTGTAAAACTGCCCATACCCCACACACTTTACCACCTTATCGACCTTTGACATTTTTACTAATCTATTGGTTTGGAAAAAAAAAAACATGTTGGTGTTTGGATTTGCATTTTCTTTACTACTGGTGAGGTTGAGTGCTTTAAAGAACTTTTTTTCCTGTGGATTGCAAGAAATTTGCTGTAAGTAAAATTGCTGGTTTTTTGTGAACATTTTAGAGGTGCTTGACACTTAGCCAAGTTGCCTTCCATGAGTGATGAAACAACTTACCCTCCCACAAGCAGCTCATGAAATTTCTTGTGTCACCGAACTAGATATTGTAATTCTAAAAAGAAAATAAAGGTCTTTGCCAATTTGAGAGCCTCTGTTGATTTACTTGGGCATTTCTCACCTTCCTGTCAGCAGGCCAGGTGGGAGTTCCCTGTGAGGAGATGCTGGGGAGGAAGGAGGGGCTTGGGCACCAAGGCCTTAGAAGGATAGCCAGGAGCCCTAGGGGGAGAAGTCCAAAAGCGTTTCCAAGAACACAATGGAGCAGGAGAATGAGCACACTCTGTGTCCAAGAGAATTGAGAAAGACGGTGAAGGCAAGTTTATACAGGTGTTTGCTGCCAGGACATGGCCTGGGTGCTGTGGGGGTATAGAGGGAGGGGTGGATGTTGCTCTATTGCATGAACTCAATTTCTCCTGTCACAGGATTTAACTGAAAGGAACAAATACTTCTTAACAGTGACTGTAGGCAAAGCCTCAGCCTAGGGAAGGAATTCTTGCAATATGAACTATATAATCAAATAGGAAGTATATAGGGAGGTGTTTTTTTTTGTTTGTTTTTTGTTTGTTTTTTTGAGTTGGAGTATCACTCTACCGCCCAGACTGGAATGCAGCCTCGACCTGCTGGGCTCTGGCGATCCTTCCACCTCAGCCTTCCAAGTAGCTGGAACTACAGGCATGCGCTACCACGCCCGGCTAATTTTTTGATTTATTGTAGAGCTGAGGTCTCGCCAAGTTGCCCAGGCAGGTCTTGAACCCGCGGGATCAGGCAATCCACTCACCTCAGCCTCCCAAAGTGCTGGGATTACAGGCTGAGCCACCGAGTACAGCTTGTTTTTACGAATCCTAAAGCAGAGGAAGGTGTGAGCTCCTTGAGAGGCCATGGGTCTCAGCTGCTCATGAGCTATGGTGACTTGGAATAGAAGATACATCCAGATAGTAGGATCAGGAAAGACTTTCTGGACAGAGGTCAGGAGGTTAGAGAAGTGCCTTAGTCCTAAAGAAAAAGGTGTCCTGTTACCCCTCAAGCCCACCCCCATCCCTACCCTCAGAGCTTCAGGCAACCAGTTGAAAGCCTTCACCATTCCAGGCGTGACCCTCATGGATCCACATTTGACCCTCACGTTAGTCCTAGAGTTATAGGCTGGTCAGAACGAAAGGAGTGATTTAAACCACGTCTCTTTTTCACACTGAAGTTCAGAGGCTCAGTTCAAACTAAGGGCCTCTGAGTGGTGCCCCTAAAGTAGGTCGAGCTGGGATTCAATGTGACTGTTTAAGAAAAACCCAGTTGGTGACCTGGCTAGATTTAGATATGCCCCGGGCCTTCTTTTTGCTGAAGTAAGAAGGGGTCGATTTTATGCAGGAGAGGATGAATGAAAGAGAAAATTCATAAGAAATGGGTGGTGTGGTTGTGACACAGTTTCTGTGTGCTTTGGACCTTGGGGTCCTGAGAGATTAGGTTTGGGGTCCACAGGAGAGAGACATTCTAGACCAAAGCAGAAAGATTAGCTTGCTCTGAAAGGCTGTGTCTGGACAAAAGTAGGGTGGTCTCAGGTTGAGGTGAGCACTCCTGCAACATGGCACCCCAAAGCTGAGAAGGCTTGTGTGTAAGGTTTTTATGTATTCCAAAGAAATCACCCAGAGGTCCAGCAAGGAAAGACATTGGTTTAGTAGAATTTACAGGAAACACCCATGTGGCGGGTCGATAAGGAGAGAGTCAGCCCATGAGGCACCAAGGCGTCGGGCCGGGGCGAAAAGATCTGTGATTTGGGGCAATACAGCAAACAGTGTTATAGGCAAGTAAGTCAATTAAGCAAATTCCTATCCCATATTTATAATTACATTGCACGTGGTGACCACATTGCTTTCAGCTTTGCTTGGCCATGTGCACCCCGCCGCGGAGGCTATTTCTGAGAGGTTTGCATCCTCAAGGAGGGCACCAATGACCGTAGCTGAACTGTACCAGTGAGAAATGGGGAATAACTGGGGAAGAAAGGATTTGGGCATTCGTGTCAACAAAATCTCATCTGTGCCTACGCTTTCCTAAGGCCAGGGTACAATTTAGTTGCTCAAGGAATGGTATATGATATCTTACCTAGTGCAGAATAAAGCTAGTCAGTGTCCATTGCCTTTTGAGGAGGTTTTGAGAAAATGGACTCAAAACGTCTTAAATAAAGACATCCAGTTACTTTAGATGAAACCCTGCAGACCAAGTTCAAAGAGCATCTTAGAATTCCATATCCTATTTTGACATGCTATTCCTAGGTTCTATGGAAATCTCAGTGTTGGAATCTGTATATATATATATTTGTATAAGAACTTCTAGAGAAGACTGAGTTGCCTTCATTGAATTAAATTCCCACTGTATAATATTATCAGTTTTATATTGGCCCTGAACATGGTAATGTTTAACGCTTAATAACTTGGTTTGATTTGATGTGTCAATCTAGTATTTTATTTTAAAAATTATATTAAATCCTGAAGTCTGCATGAGCTATACCCATAAGGACCAGCAACATCCTTTCTTCTGGGACAATTTTCTTTCTACTCCTCTAGCTATGAACACCTGTAAGAGAAACTCATGCCTATTTACCTGGGATGAGGCCAAATGATTCTAGCATAAAAGGTTTTTGGAAAATGTAACAGGGAGAAGAGGTAAAAGGGATAAAAGTCTTTGGGCACCAGCTCCCATTTTTTCTAAGAGTTCTCAACCCTACTCCTTCTGGGCTCCCTTCTAACCAGAAAACTGTAAGAAATAAAAACTCTTGCCTTCTCTATGGCCTCTTCTCCAGTTTTCTCATTTGGCAAATGCAACATTTCTGTGTTCGACTTCCCATCTGCAAAGACAAACTAGGATCAAGACAAAATTAACATAGGCTGTTTATTCATAAACTTGTAGCAAGGGAACCCATCTGCTGTCACTTTCGTTTCAGCTGGGGTCTAAGACTGTTAGAAAAGAGAGGAAGTTTTAGACAGTAAAAAGAAATACTGAGACAAGAATCAGACTGTCCAGTTTCCTGCTAAAGTAAAATAGAAGAAGCAGGGAAGGCATTGATTTTGGAGTACTTTTGGCAATGCTGCAAAGAAGCAAGTGCAGGTAGGGGACATTTTAAAAGAAGCCTTATTCAGTGTCAAGAATGAAGGGGTTTCTGTGCCTGGCCAATGACTGGAACATGTGGGGATTGATAGTGTACTTTTTGTAAGCCTTTTAGGAAGCTGATTGTCGCGGCAGGAAGTTTCTCATATCCAAAGCCAATAGTGGTGGAATTAATTTTTTTAAATCTTCTGCTGAGAGATACTTGACTAACATCTTGATTAACTGATGAAATGTTAACTGGAGTTAACAATAATTAGGATATGTATCTATTAGAAGAAGCTAATACTTCCTTTTAAATGTCCTACCCACTTGACTACATAAAGTCCACATTTCAGAATGTCCTCTCTATCTTTTGGGAAACCTGGAGCAGGCAAACGTGTCTTCTCTAGTCTTTTTGGTTGTCATCTGCAAGTCAGGCTCTGGAATGCCATACTCCCCTTCCCATGGCATTGACGTACTCTTCGCCTGCACCTGCAGACAGGCTTCTCTCCGGCTTTAGTTACTCTCACCTGTTCTCCTCCGTCTTTCCTTTAGGCTTATTTATCCACAAGGATAGTGAAGAGTAGGCTGCAATTCTTTGAAAAGCTTCACTGAAAATCAGGGATGGCAGAAGGAAAAGATAAAATAGAGATTGTTGAGTGATCTTCAGAAGTGCTAGGCCTGTGAAACCCGAGGGAGGCCCTTCCCAACTTTAACCCACTGGTGACCATCTTGAAGAGATCATCTTTCTTCTCTTCCGGGAGAATATGCTATAGTGTATCTTCTGAAGAAAAGCCCAGGACTAACCATCAAGAGGCCTCTTCACCTCCAAAGAGGTAGAAGTACTCCTCTGCAATCCCTACCCACCTCCACAGTCTTGATCTCCTGTCCCGGGATTGACCTTGACTTCAGCAAGAATAAATGTCAGCTGCGATTCCCAGTTCCCACAGGGAAGCTCCTCCTCTTCTCACAGGGGTGTGGTCTTACCCTCTAATTTCCATCGAAACAAATTACACAAGGACATAGAAGTTTAACTTCAGAACATTCCAGACTAATCAGTCTGAAGAAAGACCAAGGGTTTGTTCTCAGTCAGGATACCATGTTATAGGAACTGTAATGAGCAATAATTTAAATATATTATTTTGATCCTGCTAGCAACACTGCAAAGTAGAGATTGTTAACCTTTTTTTACACACAAGGAAATTGAGGTCCAAAAAGGTTAAGTAACAAACCCAGGGTCACTCAGCTGGATAGCGGTGGAGTTAGAATTTGAGCTCTAAAGCTTTTGCTCATTTCACATGGCTAGAGGAAACATCACATGTGACCTAAAATACCCATTGTCCTTCCCTACTGTTACCTGCCAGGTGCTTCTCTGAGTACTTTTGCTGCCTGTTCTACATTGACGCTTTTTCCCTTTTAGCTCTGTCTCCGTCTTCCTAGCTTGAATTTTCATATAAGAATCCTTCTCTCCTCTCTTGCCTCCTCCCTCTTTATCATCTTCCCATCTCCTCTCCCTTGCCCTCCCTTATCCCCTAAATTTAGAGCAAAGTGGTGTTTCCCTATCCATTTAGAAATCTTATGAGAAGTGATTGGCAGTTTGATTAAGCAGTGAGTTTCTTGTCTTTTCCTGGAAGCACTTTTGCCTTCCAAGGAGACCAATGTGGCTGTCACTGATCCCAGATCTCTTGGACAGCCTAATTTCCTCCAAAAATGTCAGGGTGTGAGGGCTGTGTCCAAATAAATACTAAAACTGTGAGCACAAGTTACAGGTCCTTGGAGAAGGAAAGTTGCCTAATTGGGTGGCCAGCTTCCAAAATTTCCCTTAGTAATTCTTCCTCATGACTGTTTCTCTTTTATAAAATAGTTTCCAGAAGAGTTTGGAATTTGCCTTCAGAGGTGTCAGAGCACCTATCACAAAACATACTCCAACAGCACGATTATCTAAAACAAATTATTACTGGAAGCAGTAAGTATAGGGCCTGCATCTAAATTCTGGGAATGTGCTAACTAATGATGGCCCTTGAAAGCCTTGTGGGAGGAATATTAGCTTTTTACATCTTTCAGGGTTGCTTTTGGTTTTTTGCGTTGTCTTTTCAAATTGACCTAAGGACTAATTCTACAAGCAAACCAAAACATGTAACTGAAAAAGTTTGGTTAATTTGGGCTTAAAAGCATACTATTGAAAGAGAAAAGGAGAGCCAAAACTGCTACCTGATTGATTCTTACTGAATTTCAGATTCCAGGATGAGATTTCAGCTTTTCTCTATTATGCTGAACCTGGCAAATTACATAACCCTTCTGTGTCCTCCCTGTGCCTGACTAGACACCATTTACAATCCAGGGGGACAAGAATGCTTGTTAAATATTCTGAAAGCCTCTTCCTCCCAGTGTTTGCAAGTCCTGCCCCAATGCTTCTTTCTTCTGGTACACTGGGACGAGATGAAGGAGATAGGGTTTCTATTGATTTCCAGAGGATTCGCCACTGATTTGGACCCACTGTTGACTGGTTGCTTTTGGCTTCCTTTATTTAAAGTTGAGACCTGGAAGTTTTGAAATGAGGAAGCAAGGAGGGAAGTATTTAGAGGAAGTAAGAAGTTAGGTTATAGTTAGATTGTTAGTTTGTAGGAATTATTATCATTGATTCTCTGAGCATTAGTCCTGGATCATTAGGCGACTTCTGGTTTTGTACTCAAGTATGTATATATTCCTTGGTTACAGAGAAATTGTGATCCATTTGTTCCGGCTAACTTTTAGTCTTACTTCTGGATTTTTGCATTTGCAGACAAGTCTTAGTTGTGACAATATAGGCATTTAGGCCTTAGGAGAAAAAAATAAAATCTAAATTGTAAGAAATTCCCCATAAAGACAAATAGAATCAATTTTCAGGTTTATTGTGGTATAATTGAAAAATTAAAAATAGTATATATTCAAGCTGTACAACATAACATTTCGATGTATGCTTAATTGTGGAATGATTCCTACACTCAAGCTAATTAACATACACATAACATTACATAGTTACCTTTTTTGTTTTGTGATGCAAATACTTAAGAGTTACTCTCTTAGGATATAATAGATTATTATTAACTGTAGTCACCTCGCTATACAGTATGTCTCCAGAATTTATTCACTATATAACTGTGTGCTTGCACCATATTCCCATTTTCCCCAACCTCTACCTCTTGTAACTACCCTTCTACTCTCTAGTTCTATGAGTTCAACTTGTTTAGTTTCCATATGCAAGTTAGATTATGCAGTATTTTTTTCTGCAACTGGTTTATTTCACTTAGCTTAATGTCCTCCTGTTTCATCCACATTGTTGTAAATGGCAGAATTTTCTTCTTTTTGAAAAGCTGAATAATATTCTTTTGTTTTCATGTATATATATCTCACAATTTCTTTATTCATTAACCCAACAACAGGCAACTAGTTTATTTCTATATCTTGGCTATTGTAAATAAAGCTGCAATGAACATGATGATGCAGATATCTCTTCAAAATACTGATTTCATATCCTTTGTATATATACCCAGAAGAAGACTGCTGGATCATATGATAATCTTATTTTAATTTTTTGAGGAACCTTTTTACGATTTTCTGTAATAACTGTACTAATTTACATTTCCACCAGCAATGTATATAGGGTTCCCTTTTCTGTACAGCCTCACTGTCCTAGCAGGTGTGAAATGCAGGTGTGGTATTATGAGTTTGATTATAATTTCCCTTATGATTAGGGGTGTTAAGCACCTTTTCATATCCCTCTTGGCCATTTGTATGGAATAGAATCAATCTTAATTGGAACTGGTGGAAATAAAATTCCACCTCTAAAAGCAGATCCCTAACTAATTAGAGAGGTAAAGTTTGTCAGATATAAAATCAACTCACAAAAAAATCAACATCATTTCTCCTGAGCAGCAAAATCTAATGACAAAATATAATCAGAGATTAGATAGCATCCACCATAGTAACAAAAGTTATAAACCATATAGTACAAAACAGAGAATGTCTAAGATCGTTACATTCTGTTAAAGAATATTTTAAAATCTGATTAAATGAATAGTTCATTCTCTTGCATGGTATAACTTAGTTTTGTAAAAATGGTCTATCCTTGTCAAAATTAAGCGACAAACTTATGCAATACCAATCAAAATTTCAGCCAGATTTCTGTGAGGGATGCAATAAAGTTATTTTCAAATGTATGTGAAACAATATATTTTTCCATGAATAGCTAAATCAACTTGGTGAAAAAAAAAGAGGATCAAAAAGAAGAAAGAGTATTTGCCCAGTCAGCTGTGAATTTGCCCCAACCCTATAAAATGAGACAGTATTTTTTCTTAATATGTGACAATTCTTTGAAGGGGATAAAAAGTTGAGCTGTCCTTCTTATGTCTGTAATGTTAAGGAACCACTGTAATGGTATTGCTGGCTGTTTGAGAGTGTAGATATGGAAGAAAAACAACGTGTGGCCACCACATGCTGCTGTCCCAGACATCTGGCTAGGATATGCCCAACTAAGCCAGTGTGGTGTCCCCACCTCTAAGCTGGATACTGCCCAGGAGAGAAAGAGTAAATTTCAAAGGGCAGGAGGAAGACAAAGAGTTGATCTGAAAGCAGATCCTGAATTTATTGGCATGAGCTGGGCAGGTGTGTGGAGCTTACCTATAGGCACTGGGTCAGTGTAGATCCTCCCAATTCCAATTCTGTCTTAGACACTGCTCTTAAACAGGGCTTTGGGGATTGATTGGTCAGTGTGTCCAAGTACTTGGGCCAACTTGTGTTCTTGAATAGACCAAACTCCCCATCTATATTTTGGTCCAGCCCCAACTGCCTCAAATAACACTGCATAGACTCAGCATACTCTTACAGGATGGAAAGGACCTTGGGACTACATACTAGCAGAAGGCCTTTACCTGCCATAGCCTGTGAGCTATCCACTGACTCCGGTGGAGAACTCAGTTTCTTTTTTCCTGGCACAGACACAATAGCAATACTCCCAACTCCGAAAACTGTCAGCTGCTAGCAGTTGCACTGAAGTGGTGTTAGGTTGAAAATTGAAGAGAAGTTGGTTAATGGGACCAAAAATACAGTTAGATAGAAGAGTAAGTCCTAGCAATCAATAGTACAGTGTGAAAATTATAATTAGCAATAATTTATTATATATTTCAAAATAGCTAGAAGAGAAGAATTGGGATGTTTCCAACACAAAGAAAAGACCAATGTTTGAGGTGATTGAATATCCTAATTATACTGACTTGATCATTTACATTGTACACAGGTATCAAGATACCACATGTATCTCCAAGGTATGTATAACAATGATATATCACTTTTAAAAATACAACATAAAATAAAGTTTCCCAGGGGAAGAAAATTCCTTGAAATAAGTGGGTCATCAGTTGCAACTATTTCCAGGATGAGATGCTGTTTTGTGTTGTTTTGTTTTGTTTTTTAAGGAACGTGTTTTGGGAATAGAATTTTTACTCATCAGAAAGTAGTGTCATTGTTTTTTTTAAATTCTTTTTTTTAAGTTAAATTGTCTGACTAATTTCTTCTACTGTATCAGTTTGCCAACAGAGGCCAAGGCCAAGTCTTCCCAAAGTGACTGCTCCTAAAGTATTATGTTTCACGTGACCTCAGAATGTCTTTGCCCCTTCTTGGAGGCAGTGTGATGTAATAAAAAGCCCATGGGCTTTGGAATCAGACAGACTACAGGTCTTGCCTGCCTTGCCTCTCTTTCAGCTGTGATCTAGGGCAAATTATTTAATCTCTCTGTTCCTCAGCTGCTGCTTCTATAAAATGGGGAAACATCTATCCCACGGTGTTACTGTGAGCATTAAATGATGCAATGAAGATAAAAGTGCTCAGTGTTTGGTAAAGATAAAATGCTCAAAAATAGTGTTTGGGATTGTTTGCTTGTTTGTTTATTCTGTGTTACGTGACTCTAGGCAAGATGTCAAAGTTAAATCAAGTTCCACTAAGGGGAGACCTAGACCAATTGGCTAATCTGCAAAATTCTCATCTATATAAAAGAGCAAATATTTGCATTTCAAGACCCTCTTGTTCGTGTTGTGTAAGTTTGTCTGGTTTGGTTTGTGTTTTCAAGTGGAAGGTGGGAGCCAAGTGGACAAACCGAGTCCCACTGCTCAATCGAAATGCCCAGCCCTCTCCTTGCCTCATAGACATATGCTGGCAGGTAAAATGGCCCCAATTATTACAGACCAACAGACATGGCAAGAGAGACATAGGATGTCTCCAACAAGTAGTCGTCTTGCAGCTGCCATTGGAAGCACTCGGCACCTTAGTCTGCAGCCTGCACTTTAAAGAATTCTTTCACTGCTCCAAAAAAGGCCTTAAAAACATGTTCCCTCCTCTAAGCCCCAAATACATTCCTTCAGGAAAATCAAGAGAGCTTAAATGTTGTTCTTCTACTTCTTCAGATGTCCTTGGTTCAGACTATCCCTGGTGAATCTAAAAATATACCTTGAGCTCATGTTGACCATCTAAAGACACTTTCGAGTGCCTCTCTCTGCTGTGTCCCATAAAAACATCCATGGCCAATTAGTAAGTCTCAGAGCAGCCCTTAATTAGTTGTAGGAGACAATGGTTAGGATTGTCATAGTTTTGTTGGGCTATACAGATTGGACAAGTACAGGGAAAGCTTTTGGGCCTCTATACCAGTCTCCTGACTGATTCTGCCAGCCCCCTGAATGAGTTTTGGCCTACCAGACACATCCAGTGGTGGGTGCTTTCGTAAGCTGGTATTCATCTTACTTGCTTCCATGCTTTTGATGATGGGCTTCTGTGCCCCGAACTAAAATCCTTTGCCTTGTTTTCAGAACTCACTTTGTTCTCATTCCTGGGTAGTTACACACATTCTAACCTCTTCCTGGAACACTTTTCCCCAAATCTCTCTTCCATATCTCTCTTCTTCCCCCAGTGAAATCTCATTAGCCCTTTAAGTCTTAGACATGTTGCCTCTTCCAGGAAGTCATCCCTCTCCCTTCCCCACCAGCAGGTCAGGGTTAGGGGTTCTTCCTCTGTGTTCCAAGACACCCCGAACTTCTCCTGCCAGGGCATTCACCACAGGATGCAGTAACTTCATGCTTACCCGTCTGTGTACCTCACTAGGAAATGAGTTCTGGGCAACCAGGGCATGTCTTTATTGTTTGCCATGATGTCCCCAGAATGCCAGCTCAGTGACCACCTTCTACAAGTGCTCACTGACACGGACAAGGTTTTATTCACTCTGAGTACAGATTTTTCCAAATTTATTTTTGGTCTCTTCCAACCCAAAAGCTGGACTTTGGAAATGAACTGACACCTTAAAAGAAGGAAAAGAACAAAGAAAAGATACTGCAGTAAAAGTTCCAGTCTGTTCTATTTCTCAGTAACTTTCAGCAAGTCATGTAATGTCCCCAAGCCCCAGGTACTTTGCTTGTTACAAGGGAATAATAATGCCTTTAAAAGGTAAAGATGCGAGGCTCTTTTGAATTCCTTTTGAGCTGTGGGATTTGATTCTGTGAACATGTATTATTTCCAGAAGGAAGGAGGAGGAGGAGTTGGAAAGAAGTCTAAGGAAGGGGAGCAAATTCAGCTGGGGTCTTTGGTGTCCTGGTGTTTCTGGTACAGTAAGCATGTAAAAGATAATTAAATTACAACTTTTACAATCTGTTTTTCTGTAAGCAGGTGACAGTCTTAAATCAAGTTCTCATCTTTTGGACTTTGACATCACTTCTATTGGCAAGTAGTTTGGGACTAGGAGAAAACAGGCTGGGATTAAAAAGACAAAAGGCACCTCAGACGCCAAGCAGTTTCTGGCATGTGATATTTTGATGATAAGGTAAACAGATTAGAGATCTGTGGATTGCATTCCTTGTGAATTATGGAGATTTTGAAATTAAAGGGAAAAGTTCTCTGGGCAAAATGTGTTTTGCATTTGGTTGAACCAAAACTTTACAAAGAGACCTACAAAATGGTTATTCCGGAAGCAGCTGCATTTTGCTCCTGTCCCTATTTAAACTTCTTTGTCTTTTTTTAATTTTGTGGGGAAAGTATGAACTTTGGAATAAAAGAGACCTAGATTTAAACAATCTGCAAATAAAATAAAATAAAATAAAAATAAGCCATTGGTCGAGTTACTTAACTATTGTAAACCTGGGTGTGCTCATTTTCAAAAAGATGATGACACACTTTACCTGGCAGGGTGTCTGCAAGAATTAAATTAGTTTATATTAACATAGTACCTAGATTCAGTGTAGCCTGGAGTTTATAGTACTACTTGGTATGACAGCATTTTTGTAAAGAAGTATTTCTTTGTAGCTCACAAAAATTGCTTGTTTCAAAAATATACTAAATTTCAAATCAGACAATGTTCTAGGAGCACAGTTGACTTCTCAGTAACTTTCTTATCTTTGTTTACCTTATACCCATGACAGTCTCAATATTTTTGTTGGAGTTTGCTTTAAGAAAAATCAGTAACCAGGCTGGGTACGGTTGTTCACATCTGTAATCCCAGCACTTTGAGAGGCTGAGGTAGGGGAATCGCTTGAGCCCAAGAGTTCAAGACAGCAACACAGTGAGACCTTATCTCTACAAAAAATGAAAAAATTATCTAGGTGTGGTGGCTTACACCTGTAATCCCACCTACTTGAGAGGCTGAAACAGCAGGATCACTTGAGCCCAGAAGGTCAAGGTTACAGTGAGCCAGGGTTGCATCACAGCACTACAGCCTAGGGCGTGAGACCCTATTTGAAACAAGTAAGCAAAAGAGATATCAGGGACCAGTAAACGACTTATTTATTCATAAGAAAGCCAACAATAGAAAGAAACCAACTAGCTAAAAACAAAATGTCTTAGAAAATCGTGGTGGTGGTGGCGGTGGTGAGGACAACTCACAAAATTCAAGGAAAAGCTACAGAACCAAATCTCAGCAAGGACAAGAAGCAAATCAGCTCTAACACTGTGGAGAGCAAAAATACCTGCCATTAGAAAGAAGTGCGTGGCTCATAGTCCAGAAAGGTTAAGAACACGGCTGTAAATTGATGTTTTTACCATGTAGGGCCACAAATTAATATTCTGAGCTATTTCAAGGAAGCAATTATCCTCTAGGAATGACTTGGAATAATGCCCTTCAATTTTTCACTTCAGCATATAATAATACTAAAATTTGGGGGTGAAAACTGCTAGAGGAAATGCCTATTCATAAAATTTCAATATTCTGTACTTGGGACTCATTTGGCTACAATCAAGTATTAAAGAGTATATGAACTCTACCACTGCACTGCAGCCTAGGGGGCCAGAGTGAAATGCCGACTCAAAAATAAAAAATTAAAATTAAAATTAAAAAATATATATATTTTTATGTATATACACTCTAAACATTACTTGACAGCAGTTATATTTTCTGGTCTCTAGCCCAGAAGATGAATTTGTTTTACTTTAAATATTATTGGTTGCAAATCTGTCATGAAATTGCCTAGGATCAAAATTTGGATAGATTTTTAAAAATTATTTTTTAGTAGATCAAGATCATAATCAAATTGGCAATTGGATGAATTTAGGTAAGAAAAGTCAACAAATACCAAAGCTTTTAGTAGGCTGTGCATGCGTAATACCACTTGAAGGGAAGCCTTTGATTTCTGTCCTATGTTATTCCTGTTGGCACCTGTCTCTGATATTTGTGGGATGCCTGGGTGCTCTGAAGCTCAGGCACTGGAATGGTTTCCAAGGAGATGTTATAACACATTCTGTCAACGTTGCATGGGAGTTAGGCTTCTTAGTAAGCAATGCTGAATCACCTCCTCTCTAAGCTGGGTTGATGCCTTTGCTTAAAAAAAAAGACTGAATTATAGCAACTGAATTGAGCGGGCTCTGTATCTGAGCCATATATGACTGAAGGCCTTTCATTACAGGAGACAGTCAGCTTGTCAGGACATTTTGCACCTGCTGGGAGTGTTATTGTCACAGAGAATGTTCCTTGTGTAGAACCATACCTAGATCTTTTTAGACTTTCCCTTCCTCTAACCCTGATGTGATAATTGTTTCTAGGAGGGCTTCAACCAGCTCTGTGCAGCTCCACCTGACACCAGCTGCCTTGGGTCATCCCCCCATCCTTGCTACTTGTCCCAGAGCCTCTCTGGAAGTGTGGGCACACAAGGTACAGGAGCTGATGCAAAATTGCTACCACTTGCCATTTCTTGGGTGATTATAGGCTCCTCAGATGATCTCATAGGATGAAGCATAAGGGTGCCCAGTTCAATCCATGTTCTTGCTTTTCCTCCTTCCCGTTTTGCTTCCTTGTCCTTCTTGTTCCCTGTGATTACTTTCTATATCAACTCCCTGTACACAGCCCTCTGCCAGACTCTGCCTTGGGGAGAGCTCAGGCTAAGACTACTCTCCAGGACTGTCATCCAAAATAAGCCCCTTCATCTTGCTCAGGAACCTAAGTAGGGTCGTCATTTCTCTCACAAGACTCAAATTTTAAGGGAAGATTAGAATCATTCTGTTTTCTCCCAGATAAATCTTTGCATTTATATACGAAATCACGCCACATTTTTATAAATGGCACTTCATGTGTTCAGAGCTTGGCAGCTTATTAAGCACTTAAAGTTGAATTCTTATAGTTTGTAACTCCAGCATAGCCTTCCCTCTGAATCCGCAGCCCACCTGGCAGGCACCCTGGACAGATGAGTAGGCTTACTAACCTCATGAATAAGGTAGTAGAGCTGAGAGTAAGTCAACAATAACTAGCTTCTCGTGACGAAAACATCAGAACCTCATGATTTTAGGGGACAGCGTGGGAAGAGCTGGTTTCTGGCTAGGATGAGGAAGACATTCTTGTTTAAAAGACTATGGCTCCACATAATACCAGATTCAACTATTGGTACTTTTTGTTTGAGGACTTGCCGTCATTTACATTCCAATTTCCCAGTTGTTTAATGATGTACCCTAAGTGTGTGGCAATATGCTAGGTCTCATACACATAATACATGTTTTTAGTCCCTAGAGGACTTGCCATTGATTTGGAGAAAAATAATTAGAGAATGATGTTTGATAGTAAATAGAGCCAAGGTGGAGAGAGTGAATTTTATATGACTTAATAATAATAAGGACACAATGAGTGGGGATAGGATTTTGCCCAGAAAGACTTTGTAGAAAATACATCTACCAAGTTAGAAAATAGCCGATTTGAGCTGGTAGAAAGGTTTAGATTATTCCAGATAGTAGTAACAGCATGAACAAAGATATGGAAAATATTTCATTTGGTTATTTGCATCTATGTTGTGCTAGGCATCATATCTGGTGCTGGAAATATAATGATGAAAAAGATAACGTTCAATGCCACTGCCTGGAGCTTGTAGCCTACAGCTGGGGAACGTGTGGATGAGCTTAGTCTATACTGAGCCAGCCTCCCTGGAGCAAATACTATTGTGAGGAGTCTATTTGAAAGACAAAGCAAAAGACATGTTGATAATTTTATGAGAAAAAGTCTTCGTTTAGATCTTTATTTTTAAAAAATGTATTCCATTTTAAAGATATGGGGTACAATTCAAGATTAGGTATGTAAGTAGTCATCATACAGGTAAAGTTTGGGCCTTCCTTTGGACCTCACTTTGCCTGGTTTGAGATCAAGTACCCTTATTAATGTTGTATGCCCCTAGATTTTTATTTCTGAGGTGCAAAATGTGTGTCATTTGGGAATAAAAGTCACCTTTTATCACTATCTTTAATTTCAAGCCATATAATACATGTTTTCTTTCTCTGGGTAACTGAGAGGTTTAATGAGCAGATAGCTGTCTCTTTGATCAATACGTTCAAACATATATACATTTTTTCCTTTCCAGAAAAATAAGTGAGGACAACATTCTCATTTACACAGTACTTCTTATTTATTTCATGTATTTCTAGCTACTAAAAAAAAAAAAAGGACCCTTTTCTACAAGAGTCTGGCTTTAGGCTTTAGATAAATACCAGTTAGAGGATTCTCAAGAAAACTTATGCTCAAGATGTCTCTGATTGCTGTAATTTTTCAACCTGTCCTTTCAAATTGGAGATAAAAGCAAGTAATCAGATATGATATGACAAAGACCACTCAGAGATATCATAGGGCCTATGCCTATTTTTTTATTGTATATTGAACCAGACTTGAGACAAGTACCTGGGGCATAACAGAGTGTCATTGGAAACAGCATTCAAATGCTACCTCTTCTCAGTTGAGTATTTCATGGCAAATCCACAATTGCCTTCTAAAATGCCTGTATTGCTCTTGTTCCATTTTAAATATTTCAAAGTTAGAAGTGCAGAGCTGACCTGGTGTTAGTAGTTTTATGGTAATGAATATTGTTTTTTTTTTTGAAGAACCGAGAGAAGTAATTTGTGAGGATTGTGGCTTCCTGACTCCTAATTACAGAGTGCAGAGAGCTGTCTGTATGGAAAAGGAAATTGATTTAAAAGCAGTCAGTGCCTGAATCTAACACAAATTTGATGAGTAAAATGAAAAGAGGCTCTGACAACGTCAAAGTAGATTTTAAAATATTGACAGCATAAAGGCCTTGGAGAAACTTCACTTTAATCTGTTCAGTATGGCCACCCACACCACAGTGACTGTCCCTTTGTCAATCAACCTCTTTCTCCGGTTTACAACCTGGAATTTTTATTCCTTGGGCCATGGTGATAGCCATTAGCAGCATGTGACTCCAAAACATCATTGCTAGTTAATATCAGTTCTGACAGAGGCTTGCAAAAGTGAACTCTCTTGCCTGTTTCACAGTGTACCTTTTCCTTTTCTCTCCCAGAAATGAAGGGGAAGCAGTCTAGCCAGGGCTGGTTGGCCAGGGGCAAGGGTAGTTTTATTTGGGGAGTTGGAAAGAGCAAGGCTGCAGGTGTGGCCTTCACCAATGGTTTTGAGGTGCTTGGACTTGAGGTCTCATCAGGTGATCTTACCTTCACTTTTGTGGGATTCTAGCATCTTGGAATAAGGAGTGTCAACCTATTAGCCCCAGAAAAGCTTCTGGAGAAAATGGGGCTCTCTTGACATCATACCAAGACTTTGCTTGGGTCCCTGTATTTCTGCTCAGTGCTCAATATCAAAGTATAGAAACCCTAAGAATTTTGACTTGGGTTATAGAATTATACTCAAGGCACAAAAGGAGGCCTCTACAATGAAAGGACTTGTAGGATGCCACTGGATGGCAAGTTGTCCAAAAACCAGTAAAAATTAACAAAGCTTTGCAGGTATAACTTCTTTTCTTAAAACATTACCTGTCACCAAAAACACACAAATGCCTGGGAAGTTAGTATTGGAATTCATTCTAAGTAAAGATAACAGATTTTGCTCCATTTGGGTCACTTGTAAATGGTTGAGCCAGACTGAGGCTTCTATCTTCTCTGAGGTTCTGTCCATGACAGTGTGCAACCATTTTGAGTATTAGTACATTTCCTTGAATGCAATTGAGATACCTTACCTAGGCATTTCTATAGTGCCCAGGTGGTGATGTTTTTACTGCTAGCCTGAGTTTCTCTTGGGAAATTTTGTGAATGAAGGTATGAGAACAATTCTGCCAAGGTGGAAATTAAATTTCAATGGTGGTGTTCAAGATGATTATTTCATTCAGTATTGCAAAATGACAGCGCCTGAAGCAGAGAGCCAGGAGAATGGTTTTCAAACTTGGCTGTTTGCTTGGGCTATGGAATATTTGCCCATTGTAAATTTAATTTCATGGGAATCCTTTTTCCTTTTCAAAATGAAAACTTCTCTTTGAGGATAAAACACTGAGATTTTTGCCTGAGAGTAAATGTAAATGGATTTTCCCATAAGTCTAGTTATTTGGTTGCATTGGTTAGGAGCTGGCAAGTTCCAAAGGTGAATGAAATGTAATTTACAGAAGAACTAACCATGGGGCCTCCCATAATGCCCCATGCGATGCTGTCCTCCCATCTCATGTATGACTCACCCTGTATACACAGCCCTTCGCTTGGGTTTTACATACACCTGTTCCCTTGAAGAAGCCTCACAATAGTCCTTCCAGAGAGGTTGGGTGACATACCTGTGGTTGCACAGCTAGTAAGTCAGGAAGCTGGGATTGACACAGGTGGCCATGTTGCTACAAATCCTCTGTACCAGAGTTTTTCCAGCTTTGTCTTTAGGGGTACCTTGGGTTGCTAAAGGGACTAAGGGGGACAGGTTAAGACCATTGCCCTCTGTTTTTACAGAGTGCCCCCTGTCTTTATCTCTTTTATATACAATGGGCCTCCTCAAATTTAGAGCTCATGAAATTTATAGCACTATTCAGATACACCAGGAGAATGCAGTTCTTTCTTTGGTCTGAGGTTGATCTGGTCCCCACTAAGAGGTCTCATCTGATGACAAGCTGGAAAGAGAAAGTTAAGTAGATAGCCAGAGTGGTTTAAGCTTAGTTCAGTCTAAGCATTTTGAGGGTCTTTTCTTTTTAAAGGGCAGTCTTTCAGAGGGCCGCCTTGCCTATATTTTTTCTCTTTAGAATGATTCTGGGTATGTTGGGGGAGGGCTGTCCTCTTCTGTCATGATGCTCCTTGGCTGCCTGAGTCCTGAGCACCCAGATGTTCAAGGCTGAAGTAACGTGGGCTCTATTCTTTTAGCTTCAGCAGGCTCCTGGCAAAGCTCCCAGGCTGAAACAGCCTCCTCCTCATGTTACAACTCTTCTGGGGTCTGGCTGTGACTCTCATTTGTCACTAGGCCAGACAGTCAGTTCTGCGACCTTTATTAACTAAGAGACACCTCATCCCTATGTAGAGGACCTCCCCTGGCTACACTGGCTCCTGATACCAAGAGAATTTCCCCGCTAGTCTTAACAAATCTATTATCCAAAAAGTTGTGAACAGGAGATCTAGTTATACATAAAATGAAAAGGATTGCTTTTCCTCACTCAACAGACTAGTGATTTAACTGTATTTATAATTGATGGGAATCAAAAATTACAAAATGCCCATACAGAAAAGCACCTTCAAGGCCCACACCCCTTCTCCCCATTTTCTGAGATGAGGAACCTGGAGCTCAGAGAGGTGAAGTGGTTGGCAAGGTTATATTTCCAGATAATGGTGAAGTTAGATCTTGACCAGTCTCCTGACTTCAAGTCCAGTGTGTAAGTGCCCTGGGCCACCATGCCCATCCATCAAAATAAACCCCTTTCAATCAGATGACTGAGGGCTGTCCCCAGTGCCTGATCACAAAAACTGCATGCATGCTACAGTCTTACAAAGCTAACCCGTCAGAGACAATAACTGCAACTGCTGTGACACACACCAGTTTTCTACGAAATTCTTTGAGTTCAAGGAGATCAGGCACATTTCTCTTTAAGTGATTTGATCATAAGTCTCTTACTTTGGAAAGTGTATTGAGAGACCAAGGTTGAGAAGGAAATTAAATGCACAAACCAGCTCAGGAAGATTTTTTCCCCCCTAGTTCTTTCTCCCAACTCACTGTAGCTTCAGAATGCTACCTCTGGGAGCATAACAGAAGATTTTCAGCAGAAAATACATTCAGTAATGAGAAACAAAAAAAGAGTTCTTCTTTGAATACTAATATGTTGCCTAAATATTTTATCTTCAATTTTCCATCCAGCGAATTATCCAAAATAAAATGTAAAAAAAAATTTTGGAAATGAAATACCATTCCTAAGGGGAGTTTGGGGTGAGGACTGTTTAAAAAACACAAAGTGGCTTTAAAAAGCAAAAGAAAATGTTTTTGATTGGAAGCGCCTTTCCCCCTATGTTGCAGACTTATCTTGGGTAGGATGTTTTATTCTGTAGAAGCACACTGGCCTGAGTTTCAGGACCATGTGATTCTTCAATAACTTGTGTTGCTTCCAAGACCACAAGATCAAAGATCTCCAATTCCATGCCTTCCACTGGTCAGACTCTGTCCCCTACTCCCAAAGCAAGAGCAGTCCCTCATTTCTCCTGGGCTGGTCACCGCCTCTTCAGGTAGCCTCAGGAGACACTACAGCTATGACCTGGTCCAGTGATAGAGAGGTATGAGAGTTCCTCCTTGGGGATGGTTATGGACTGAATTGTGACTCCCTAAATTTTATATGTTGAAGTAATAGCCCCGAGTACTTTAGAAAGTAACCTTATTTAGAAATAAAGATGTGATTAGGTGTTATTGTAGATGTGGTCAATTGAGGACATACTGAAATAGGGTGAGTCCTTAATCCAATATGACTGGTGTCCTTATAAAAAGGGGAAATTGGGCCACAGACATGCATGGAGGGAACACAGTATGAAGAGACATGGTAAGAATGTCATCTGCCTGCCAAGGAATGCCTGAGGCTACCAGAAGCTAGAGAGGAGGGCTAGAACAGATTCTCTCTCACAGCCCTTGGATGGAACCAACCCTGCCCACACTTTGAACTTGGGCTTCTAGCCTCCAATACTGTGAGACAATATATTTCTGCCACATAAACCTTCCAGTTTGTGTTGCTTTGATACTTTGCCAAGAAACTAACACAGGAACTTCCCCTCTCCAATTCTCATCCCACAGCATCCCTCTCCTAGTCTTCCTCCAATTTTGCCTAAATCTTCCCCTTCTGAGCCTGAACTGTCCTTAAAGGACTTTACCAAGGCCTCAACCCTTTCCCAAGACTATCTGCATGGCAATTTTATATGTGGAATAGAGAGTTGTGTCCCCTGTTTTGGGAAGCAATAATGCATGGAAGTCAAAAACAAAGGTTGTTGGTCAGAACAAACAGTGTTTAATTCTTCACTGACCACACAACTTGGAAAGTTAAAAAAGCATGAACTTCTCATCTGTTAAATGGGGCACTAATGCCCTTCACTTTGTATAATTAAGTGAGATTGTAAAAGTAAAGCACTTAGCACAAATCCTGACACGTAAGCACCTCAATTGGTGAGCACTATTAAAAATAACACTTATTAGGGGGAGCTTCAGCATAGAGGAACGGGGGTGGGGGCGTGTTCATGGAGTCTTTTCAGCTCTCTGAAATTAGACTAGACAGCTGCCTACTCAGTTATGTAACTCCCAAGTCACATTTATAGTCTCCATTAAGCCAAATAACCACATGACCCTTGTGTGTCTTGGAGGATCTTAAAAAAAAAGATATTTTAATGTGAAAATGAAAGGGTTTGATGAGACACAAGATGCAATGATACTCAAGAACCAGGTAATGCCATACCCTGCATCTTCCAGAAGGGAGGGAGAAATCAGCACAGATAGGTCAGACACTTGATGTCAATAAAACTCAGCATTGAGGTCAGAAGACACAGCTCCCCTTCTGTTACCCACATGACCTCGTGCCATTGTCTTAGTCTCTTTGAGTTTCAAATGCCTTACCTGTAAGGTATCATGGAGGAAAGTATGTTTGTTCACAAGTATTCCCTGCTATCTTCTGGGGATGTTTACCATTCCCCACTCATCAAACTTGTCCCTGTGACGTACTTTGACCAGTAAAAAGTGAAGGGACATGATGGTTATGCTTTTGGGCCTCTTCTCATATCTGTTATCATGAAAGTGTATCTCAGGACAGAAACCTGTTATTCTGGACCTGAGGGTCTATGATAAGCAGATCCCATTTGTGACCTGTGATGAGTATGGACCATAAACAATAAACCAACTTTGCTGCTTTAAGAACTGAGGTATTGAGGTTGTTTATTTCCACAGTGCAGCCTAGCCCACTGGAATTGTTGTGGGTGGGAAGTTAGCCGTCTGCTTCATGGGGCTCTGGGGAAGAGCCTTGCAAACACCCAGTGTCCTGCAATTACAGGACAATACTTGGGGGGGGGGACTTTAATTTTCATGGATCACCCCCTACTTCCCCCAAAATATTAAATGTGATTAATAATTAACTATTAGTGGAGAAAATAACAGAACAAAGCAAAAAACATAGATCAGCCAACTTCTTTCTCTCAGAGTAGATAAAGGAAAGAAGTATATATGAAGCAGAATTATTCACGATTGACTTAAAAAGAAGCACCACGGAAGCTTGCTTAAATCGGGTTCTCCTCCCACTGACTGTCTCAAGTCTCTACCTTTTGATTTTTGCCTTTTTCTGCATATTTCAAATGTCTAAAAGGGCTACTTGAAAATTGTGTTTTTCTTCATATTTGAGAGGAAACCCATCAAAATATACACATGAAGTCACAATGTTCCAGGCAAAAAAAGAAAACAAAAGAGAGAAAAGAAAAGGAAGGAGAGAGAAACCAGAAATCAATTATTTAGAAGACACTCATTTGTTTCCTGTAGAGCTTGTAATATGCATTATTTATTGTATAAAGGGAGTAACATGGGCTTTTTTCATCCACATGACAAATTCACCAATGAGTGTAGAGGTAACGTTCATTTTATCCTCAATGTAGAAAGTGTTATTATGGGTCATCAGAGGAAAAACAAAACCACCAACAAAAAATATCCAAAACATAGTTGACCTAGTATTTCACTTTCATATTTATATTTGAGTAGGTGAATGCCAAAAATTCTGTTAATTCATTTCCATCAGACTAATTAAATCACACAGAAGACTTTACTCAGAAGTCTCCAACTTCCCCATTTCTACACATTGCTTAGTTCCTTCCTGAACAATGTTAACTCAGAGTTTTGTTTTGTTTTTTCTGAAAGTTCCTGAAAGGACAAAATTGCCTTTTCTCTATTGAAAAATACCTCCTAGTTGGGTTGTACCTTGCTGGGAACAAGATACCATTTGTTTTGAAACAGAGACAACTGCAAGCCTCCTTTCCTTCCAGTTCTTGCTGAGCTATGGGTTGCAGCTGAAAGGAAATAAATGACAATAATGTTAATCAAGGAAGTTGCTATCACAGGGAAACTAGAGCGGGAGAGGCCTGGGGTGAAAAGACTGAAGAGATCCTAGCTCAGAGCTGGTTTGTTTTGGGACATTAATCAGACCTGGCTAGAACATTTGGAAATGCGCCACTTCTAGAGTGAATAAGCCAGGACCTGCAGGGAGGCATGGGAATTCATTGATTTGAGTTCCTGGGCCACCGTCATTTTTCTTAAATTATTTCTGTTGCGATATTACCCTTCTTGATCCATACATGAAAGATGTCTCCTCTTATTTAAGTCAGCATACAAAATTGGGCCAGGTACGGTGGCTCACACCTGTAAACCCAGTACTTTGGGAGGCAGAAGTGAGAGGATTGCCTGTGCCCAAGGCTTTGAGACCAGCCTGGTCAACATGGTGAGACCTTGTCTCTATAATAAAAATTAGCCGAGCATGGTGGTATGTGCCTGTAGTCCCAGCTACTTAGAAGGCTGAGGCGGAAGGATTGCCTGAGCCCAGCAGGTTGAGGCTGCAGTGACTATGAGCATGCCACTGCACTCCTGCCTCAGTGGCAGAATGAGACTCCAACTCAAAAAAAAAAAAAAAAGAATGCAAAGTTGGAAGAAGAACACATGGACACCTGTAAACAACTGACAGGAGTTCCTTCGTCTCTTAGAGGTTCTGTATAAGAAGACTTCATAATGCTTCTCACAACCAGCCTCCAGAAAGTGCATCTGAAGAACTTGAACAAAAGGGGAGAGGGGAGAAAGAAAGAAAAAAGTGAGAAGACAAGCCATACAGACTGGGAGAAAATATTTGCAAAAGAGATATCTGATAAAAGATTGATCTCCAAACCATACAAAGAACTTTTAAAATTCAACAATTAAAAAAAATTTAATGGACAAGATATGTGAACAGGCATCTCATCAGACAAGATATTGATGGTATTATAAGCATATGAAAAGTTGCTCAAGATCATTTGTCATTAGGGAGTTGCAAATTAAAACAACAATGAAATAGCACTATATACCTATTAGAATGTCCAAAATCCAAAACACTGACAACACCAAATTCCGGTGAGGATGTTGGGTAACAGAAACTCTCATCCATTCTTGACAGGAATGCAAAATGGTGCAGTCACTTTGGAAGATAGTTCGGCAGTTTCTTACAAAACTAAACATACGCTTGCCACACAATCCAGCCGTTGTGCTCCTTGGTATTTACTCAAGTGATTTGAAAGCTTATGTCCACAGAAAAACCTGCACACAGACGTTTACAGCAACTTTGTTCATAATTGCCCAAACCTAGAAGCAACCAAGATGTGCTTCAGTAGGTGACTGGATAAACTCTGATACATCCAGACAATGGAATAGTATTCAGTACTAAAAAGAAATGAACTATCAAGCCATGCAACTACATGGAAGAAATTTAAATGTATATCACTAAGTGAAAGAAGCCAATCTGAAAAGGTTACATAGTGTGTGATTTCAACTATGTGACCTTCTGGAAAGGCAAAACCAAAGACAGTAAAAAGACCAGTGATTCCCATGGGTTATAGGAGAGAGAGGGGTAAATAGGTAGAGCATAGAGGATTTTTAAGATATAAAAATACTCTGAGTGATACTATGATGGTGGATATATGTTATGATACAGGAGTCCAAACCTATACAATGTATAACACCAAGAGTGAACCCTAATGTAAACTATGGATTTGGGGTGATAATGGTGTGTCAATGTAGACTCATCCATTGTAACAAATACACCACCATGGTTGGGAATACTGACAATGGAGGAGGGTATGTGGGGGTGTAGGCAGGAGCCCAGGGAAAGTTCTCTGTACCTTCTACCCAATTTTGCTGTGAATTTTTTTTTTTTTTTTGAGTTGGAGTCTCACTCTGTCACCCAGATTGGAGTGCAGTGGCCGCTCCCGGCCACCACAGCCTTGACCTGCTGGGCTCCGGCGATCCTTCCACCTCAGCCTTCCAAGTAGCTGGAACTACAGGTGCACGCTACTGCACTCGGCTAATTTTTTGATTTATTGTAGAGATGAGGTCTCGCCATGTTGCCCAGGCAGGTCTTGAACCTGCAGGCTCAGGTAATTCACTCACCTCAGTCTCCCTAAGCGCGGGATTACAGGCTGAGCCATCAAGTCCGGCTTGCTGTGAACCTTTAACTGCTCTGAAAAATAAAGTCTTTTGCAAAAAATAATAATAATACACACACACAAAATGAAATACATAAATTAGGGAGTCGTTTGACTCCGTAGACATTCAAGGAGCTGGTTCAGACCTGACACATGAGCTGGAAGCAATTACTTAGAGTGCGATCTTGGATTACGACCTGCCTTTGAGAAATCTTTGCATTCAAATTTAGGTTCTCAACCGTGCAGCCTATCAAAAGAGGACTGGATTAAAAAAAATGTGCTACATATACACAATGGAATATTATACAGCCATAAAGAAGAACAAAATCATGAACTTTGCAGCAACCTGGATGGACTTAGAGTCTATAATATTGAGCAATCTTTCACAGAAATAAAGAACTGAGTATCACATGTTCTCACTCATAAGTGGACCTTGAACAACTATTGTAATACTATAAGAAAAGGATTGACAGTAGCAGGAAACTGCGTGGGGGTGGGGGGATGGGGAGGTGGGATTGGCAGAAGTGGAAATCTGCCTGGGGAAGGGGAGGCACACCTCATCAACAAGGGTATCTGCACAATGAATATTTGTATACCTAACCCTGAATTGTACCCTACAATTTTAAAATAAAAAATTTAAAATTTAAACAAAAAAATTAGGTTCTCTTCCTTTCAAATATTCTTTCCCATGATCCTCAAAAACTTTTTAAATGTGCTGGTAGCTTAACACCCAAGAATTGTTCTTTTGCTTTTTCCAGAAATATGAAATAGACAATTGCCTATTATGGAACTATTAAGTGCCTCTTAAGGCATTGTGTGAGGCCCCAGAAATACTGTGTTTTATTCAATCAATCAAATAAACCACACATTGATTTTTGCTTTACATTTTTTTTTTTTTTTTTTTGAGCTGGAATCTCATTCCATCGTGCAGGCTGGAGTGCAGTGGCACACTCACGGCCACCCCAGCGTCAACCTGCTGTGCTCTGGCAATCCTTCTTTGCTTTATATTTTAAGATCAAAATCTGTATTCTCCTAAAAGAGTTGTCCAACTTACACTTTTCAGTGTTTTTCTTGCTTAGTAGTGAATAAAATAATGATTCATCTTATAGTCAGCATCCAAGATCTCACAAAATACGGTAAAGATGTAAACAAAAGAAAATGTAGATCGTTTGCCCAGTAGGGGAGACAGCATTAAATGAACTATCACACAGATACAGTTTAAATTACAATTGAGATTAGTGCTTTCAAAAGATTGTGCCCTGAGGGACATCTGAGGAACCAGGAAAGTCTTCCTGGCTAAAGAATCAATAGGCTGAGAACTAATAACTGCAAGAACCGGTGTTTTCTGGGCAAGGGAGAAGAGGTTGAGTATTCCAGGTGGCGGGAACTACAGGTACAAAGGCTTCAGAGGAAAAGAGAATTTGAGGAATGGAAAGACCAGTGTGAAAGGAGGGTCAGGGTCAGAAAAGATTGTGATATGAGATGAGTCTGGCAAAGTAGAAAGGTTCCTTTGAGGCACCCAAGTGGAAATGCCAAGCAAACATTAGTAATACATAAATAATGATTCATCTTATAGTCAGCATCTTAGATCTTACAAAATGTGATAGAGTGGTTTCTCTGGGTCAGAAACTCAAAGGATATTTCTAGGATACAGATTAAAAGTGTTGAGTCATCTAAATCAAGAATATAACTAAAACCTTGGGTGAGAATGGCATAACTAAGAGATGATTCTCAACTTTGGCTGGGCTTTAGAATCCCCTGGAAGGCTTTTAAAAAAATAAGTCAATAACAATCATTCCACAATGTATACATATTTTTTTAAAACATACTGTTCATAATAAATGTACACGACTTTACTTGTCAGTTACAACAAATGTTAAAAAAAAAAAAAAATTTAAGTTCACAATGAGAAAAAAAAAATCCCAATAACCAGGCTACCTAAGAAACCAATTAGGTAAAAATCTCGGGGAGTGGGAATCAATATTTTTAAGGCGCCCAGGTGATTCACCAGGTGTAGCCACATTTGAGTATCATCAGCCTAGAGAGAAAATTCAGAGCAGAAAAAAGTGGAGGGAACAGAATGAAGAGTTGAGAACTCATTACCCAATGGCCTGGCAAAAGAGGAGAAAGCTACAAAAGAAACAAAAGAAGAAAATGGCCAGAGAGATCATTGAGAAATCAGGAGTATGCAGGATCTAGGAAGTCAAGAAGAAGGAGGAGGAGCTGCCATCAGTGCTGAGTGATGCCAAGAGCTAAATAAGAATAGGACAGAAAACCCTCCTTGGGGCTAATCACAGCGAGTTCAATGGTGACTCAGTGGGATGTGTCTGTTGGAGTGACAGAGACAGAAGCAGCCAGATTAGACTGAGGTGGAAGTGAGAGCATCAAGTACTGAGAACCGTTTTTTAGAAATTTGGCTGCTAAGGGGAATAGTTTGAGAAGATCTTGGGGTAGAGAAATATTTATTTATTTATTTGGGAAATGGGAACTACCTGAGCCTGTTTGAATACTAAAATAGAACTATAGGTTTTATATACAAGTGATAATAACAGACATTTCCTCAGAAGCTGGGGGAAAAATGAAAATGTAAACATAGGTGAAAGGAATGGGTTTTGTTAGGGAGAGGGGATGGCCCCTCTGCTGTAACAGGAGAGAATGAAGATGGAACAGATACCAGTAAAGGTAGATTTTCCTTTCTTTTCTTTTTTTTTGACTTTTAATTTTTTTATTTTATTTTAAAGATGTGGATACAATTCGGGGTTAGGTACACAAATGTTCATTATGTAGGTACCCTTGTTGATCAGGTGTACCCCCTCCCCTCCCCTGGCAGATTCCCACTACTGACAATTCCACCTCCCCCACCCCCATGCAGTTTCCCACTACTGCCAATCCTTTTCTTACAGTATTACAATAATTATTCAAGGTCCACTTATGCGTGACAGCATGTGATACTCTGCTTTCTGTTTCTGTGATGGGTCACTCAGTATTATAGACTCTAAGTCCATCCAGGTTGCTGTGAAGTTCATAATTTTGTCCTTCTTTATGGCTGCATAATATTCCATCATGTATATGTACCACATTTTTTTTTATCCAGTTCTTTTTCAATGGACAGCATGGTTGGTTCCATGTTTTTGCTATTGTGAACAATGCTGCAATAAACATACGTGTGCAGGTATCTTCTTCATACAGTGAGTTCCTCTGGGTATATTTCTAGTAGGGGGATTGTGGGGTCATATGGAAGGTTGATTTTTAGATCTTTTAGGAATTACCATACTATTTTCCACAGAGGTTGTGTTAGTTTACACCCCACCAACAATGTAGAAGTGTTCTCTTTTCCCCACATCCTCTCCAGCATCTGTTATTTTTTGAGTTATTGATGGTGGCCAGCCTGACTGGAGTTAGGTGGTATCTCAGTGTAGTTTAATTTGCATTTATTTGATGACTAGTGAAGCTGAACATTTTTTCATGTATCTGTCGGCTTTTCATATGTCTTCTTTTGGGAAATATCTATCCATATCTTTTGCCCACTTTTAATGGGGCTGTTTGTTTTTTTCTTTTCAGCATGTTTGAGTTCCTTGTAGATCCTAGATGTTAGGCCTTTGTCAGACATACAGTTGGCAAATATTTTTCCCAGTCTGTGGGCTGTCTCCCTGCTCTCTGGATGGTTTCTTTGGCTTTGCAGAAGCTTGTCAGTTTGAGGAGGTCCCACTTGTCTATCTTATCTCTTATGGTATGGACACTTTGGGTTTTGATCAGGAATTGGTTGTCAATTCCAATTTCCATAAGGGTATCTCCTGCATTTTCTAAGGTTCTTATAGTTTGAGATTTTAAATTTAGGTCTTTGATCCATTTAGAGTTGATTTTTGTGAATGGTGACAGGTAGGAGTCTTGTTTTAATCTTCTGCATGCGGTCTGCCAGTTTTTCCAGCACTATTTACTGAATAGGTTCTCCTCTCCCCAGCGGTTGGTGGTGGAGGCTTTGTCAAAGATGAGTTGGTTGCGAAATTGAAGTTTCATATTTAGTAGCAGGAAGAGGAGAGATTCCATATGCAAGTTTTGTTTTGTTTTGTTTTTCACATGAAAGCAGCTCAAAAATTCTTTCTTAACCCATGTCTTTGGTTTGGCTTCAGAAGTTATGTTTCTCCTAAGGACAGCCTTATCCATGTGGCATGTCCGTGGGCAACTGTCCGTGTATGCCAATTATCTTGTTGGCTAGAATTTCCTTCCAAAGTCCCTCCTCATATACACACCATTAATACATTAATTCAACTAAGCAAGACTTATTCTTTGGGTGACTTCTTAGGGATTGTATCCCTGGTATTCAAACAGACACTCATGCAACAAAGGTTTGCCTGATGTACACTCTGGACCAAGTATTGCACTGACTACAGAGAATAGTAAATGAAAAAGTGAACAAGATGGAGAATTTGAAATTCCCTCTTACCCTGCTTTTGCCCTAAGACACTCATCATCTAGATAGAAGACTAATGATGAGTAAGCAACTTATAACGATTGAAGTGTCAAATCACTGCACACATACTTGAAACACTTTGAACTTTGCAATTGTTGTTTCAAAGGCACACTGGCTGGACAAGCTTAGCTTTGTGAGTGATAGCTCTTTAAGATAGAGCAGGTTTTGAGCTGGAAGCACTTGTAAGGGAAGTGCTATTCAAGCATCAAAAGCCTTTATCACCAATGCCTGTTATGAACGAGGGCAATAGCATTATACTCCTCTAAAATCTTAGATGAAAATTACTTGTGCTTGAAATTTGAAAATCTTCTAGTTGGGAGGGTACTTAAAGGTCATCTTTTCCTGTCTCTCCTCTAACAGTTGAGGCTCCTCTAGCTTGAAAACAAGCTGGTTGGGGCAGATGATGGGGGGCTACAGGTGAGAGGCTGGAAACAGGGTAGTGGGGACCTCAGGGAGGAAGGGTAGATAAGGAGAACATGCTGTCAGTGCACAGACTCTAACACCATCACACACATGTGCACAGGGTTATCTTCCAGTTTTTTCTTCTTCAGTCCAACTTGGACAGGAGTTGATTGAAAATGAGTAAAAGGCAGACAAATAAATGCATTTTCCAGTATTGTACCTAAAGTGCTCTGCATGTGGTACGAACTCTATTAATAAATGAATGAAATATCAATGCAAATAACCTTCTCTGCCAACTCATAAGTGGACTTCTAGAGTGTTTGTTAACATATATAAACTTATTTTTGTCCTCTTCTCTTAGTGACCAGGATTGCTTACAGAATGAGCTTGATCTTGTGGGTCATGGTTTGTTCTAGATGCAAAGATGAGTATGATAATGGCTGCCTTTGGAAGCTCATGGCCTACTAAAGTTGCAGAGACCAAAGTTTACAACACAGTGATCAGAGCGACCCTAGATGTCAGAGTGTGATTGTACTCCCCTGAAGGGGTAGTAGGGTATGGTGGGAATGGCCTGGTGTTATGGGTAACCACAGGACCCATGCTGGCCATAGGTGAAGTGTTACAGCTACAAGGCACAGTGCAAAGGTCAGTTGAGAGGGAAGCCCCCAGATTGGAAAGCCAGAGAAGTGAGTTCATTCTGGCAATGACAAGAAGAACCTGAGGCAGACTCCAGGAACTGGAGCAGAGGCAAAAAATGAAACATTCAGGGAAATGAGACCTGGGGACTACAGTTAAATTAGGAAGCAGAAAAATATCTGGGTGAATACTGGAACCAGGAGGTTTTCACCCAGTTGTGGCTTTTTGACCCTCGTCGTTTGGCATGCACAGAATTCACTCCATATGAAACAGTGGAGTAGACAGGTGAGAAAAGTATTCAGAAGTAAAAGCGATTAAGGGATTCAGAGAGAGCCTGGTAGACTTCAATGCAGCACATACCTTAGAACTGTAGAAAGGGCTCAGTGTGACAATTCCTAAAATAACGAAAAATTAACCTTCCATTTGCTCCAGCAATCTCTCTCCTGGAAATGTACCAGGAGGAACATAAATCATTCTACAAAAAAGACACCATCACATGCATGTTTATCGCCACTCTATTCATGGTAGCAAAAACATGGAAGCAACCTTACTGCCCATCCAAAGTGGACTGGGTAAAGAAAGTGTGGCACATATACACAATGGGGTGTTACACAGCTATAAAGAAGAAAAAAATCATGGACTTCGCAACAAATTGGTGGAGCTGGAGACCATCATGCTAAGTGATCTACCACAAAAACAAAGAACTGAATCCCGCATGTTCTCACTCATAAATGGGACCTGAACAATAGTCACACTAGCACAAGGGAGGGATCGGCATTCGCAGGACACTGCCGGGGGGAGGAAGGAGGATGAGGACATGAGACAACACAGAGGGTACTTGGTCCACTACCAGGGGGAGTGAGGGTCAGTTAGAAGCCCAAACTTCACCTGCATGCAGCCTACTTATGAAACTAATCCTCACTTGTATCCCACAACTTTATAATAAAATTTTAAAAATTTAAAAGGAAAAAGAAAAACAAAAGAAAAACTAGCATTGTGCTTTTCAGGAAGATGTCTCTAGATGTGACCGCCACTGCTAATGTCTGATATGATACATAGTGTGCTCTGTGTGAAGGGATACTTCAAGGACCTTTGATTCTATAGCAAGGAGTCAATGATGGACTAAGCTGCATGCATTCACACTGTTGGTCATTAATACTCCTGGCTATGGATACACATAATGAAGTTATACCAGTCTATGCTCTTGAGGTGGACAAGTAACAGGAAAATTCATTTGGCAGGTCAGATAATAATTTTTAGTAGAGTAAAAGATATTATCCTGTTCACCCTTCTTTTTAATTTGTTTAATAACTTGATATTCTTTTCGAGGAGCTGGATGCACAAATAACCTGCAATAAGAAACAGAAATGAAAGAATTCTCTTAGATGCAGATGACACGGCTTTATCATCATGACCTACCAGTAGTTTCAGTAGTCAGTTTGCACTAATATTTGATTATCACCATTAAAAGAGGCTTTGGGTCAACTATGCTAAAATCAAAGATATCATTTTTAGGAAGATGTGTCATAGGGTTAGTGACCCCTGAACTACTAGTGGCATTGGGGTATAGAAATGGGCATTTCATGTCTATTTCATCTTGAAGACTATCCCAGGATGCTAAATTGCCCAAATGTAGACTTTCTATGGATATTTTTGTCCAAACTTGAATTATCAAAGCAATGATTGATGACAAAGAATTGTGGAGTCTCACCTTTCTATTTTTCCATGAATTGCAGCAGACTCTAAATTACCTCCTGAGTAAAATCTTGTTCCTGGTTGCAGGTGCTTTCTCAGCTCTCTTCATTCAAAACCAGAAACAGCCTTCCATTCAGGCATATATTCTTTTATGATGCCTCAATTTTCTGAGGAAGGAGATAATTCTCTCTCATACCTGACAAGTGAGAACAGGCCCACCCC
Organism: Carlito syrichta; assembly: GCF_000164805.1. NCBI lineage: Eukaryota > Metazoa > Chordata > Mammalia > Primates > Tarsiidae > Carlito > Carlito syrichta. Next base: position 347,996 of record NW_007254969.1, on the reverse strand, counting down.
GGGGATGAGTCAGGAGAACTAACCTTGAACTCACTGTCAGGAAACCTTTCAAAAGCTCAGGCAAGAAAGAGAATTCCTCTGGAGAATTAATCAGGCATTCCCCCTTCCTCTAGGTTCTGTAAAATCTAATCTTAACCTAAACCAAAGAAGCCAAAAGATTGTGCTTTGGTGTGGTGTCAGCCAGGACCATAGCAAGAATAGTGCCGAGGAAAGAACACGCCATGTTTAATATGAATTTGATATTGATTAATATTTGGTATTCATTGTAGTACACAGTGTCTTCAGTAGGGAAATCCTCCAAAAAGCCCACCTTAGAAATAGTTCTGTATGTGTATGTCACTCAAAATTTTTTTGATTGGGGATTATAATTGACTGAAAAGTACATAAAATAGAACCTTTTAGCAAACAAGCATCATTGTGACGACTCTTGCAAGTCAAGCAAGCAACCTGTCTCTCCTCCCTTCTCAATATTCTCCCTGCCCTGTGAAAGTAACTCTTATCTTAACTCTTATCGCAATCACTTTCTTGCATTTCCTTATACTTTTAAAGCCGTGGATGTTTTCCTCAGCGATACAGTTTTTAAACTCTATCTGCATATATATAGAAATGTGGAATTACAATACATATTCTTTTGTGTCTGTTTATTTTGTTAAATATTATGTAAACTTTATTTGGTATTCCTGAATGTAGCTATAGTTTATTTATTTTCATTGCTGTATATCATTTTAATATACCAAAATATCCTCATTTATTTCTTTATGCTACATTTGATAGATATTGGAATAATATCAGGAGTTATTCAGATAACTTAACAATGAAGTTCTTAATGTTCTTATAATGCATATAAAACAGTATATCTGGAGTATATGCTTTAGAGCATCATTTCTGGGAAATAAATACATATTTCTATATATCCATCTTATAAATATGCTTACTTATGTATATATGTTTTAGGAAACATATGTTTATAAAGGACTCATAATGAGAATATTCGCTGGCCAGCACAGTGCCTCATGCCTGTAATCCTAGCACTTTAGGAGGCAGAGGCAAGAGGACTGTTTGGGCCAGGAGTTCAAGGGTAAAGACTGGGCAAAATAGGGAGACCTTGTCTCTCCAAAATATCAAATATATATACATGTATATGCACATGTATATATATTCATAATAACCTCCTATTGTGCTTCTCTCCATCACTGGATTGGTCTTCCTCTTGTAAATAGCTGTGACTCCCTCTTGGCATTGGTTGCCAGAAAACTAAAAGCTCCATGTGTCATCAGGCTGTGCTCCACAGAGCTCTGGGAGTCGGGGGGTAAGTGGGTGGCCCTGGAGCTGCTGAAGGAGGAAGGTGACTGCATGCTTCCCTCTCATCTTGTTGATCCAAGCAGAACGGCCTCTTACTACTATGAAATACTATTGACATATGGGCAAGTGTGGAGGATAATAACAAAATTGTTTTTAGCCATTAAGCGCATTCATTTCTTGAGTATGTACTTTTGAAGAGCCTCCATTGCTTTAAAAAACGTAATCACCTGCTCTAACTCACATAGAGAAAATGTATAGAGTAAAGATTTGGGAGACCTTACTTTGCTGATCTGAGCTTGGTGTAAGCCGCTTTGTCTCTCTGATGCTGCTGACTGCTCAGTGTTGTAAAGTCCAAGTGACAAGATGTTATGGATATTCAAAGAAAATTTGATGAAGCGTCTTTAGTCAAAACACTTTGAAAATTCACAAGATCATAGAGGCAGCTACCCAAGACTCCTATGACCTGGACTCTGATATCTACATCAATGTCATTATAATATGGAAAAATGAATACAATGTAGAAACATTAATCTGGCATCTACATTCATGTGGTTATAATGTAGAAAACAGTAATATCAAGAATTTAGGATTCTTTTTTATTTTTATTTTAAAGATGTGGGGTACAATTCAAGGTTAGGTATATAAATGATCATTGTACAGGTAAAGTTTGGACCTCACTTTGGTCCCCCACGTCACCTGGTTTGAAATTAGGGACACTTATTGCTGAAATGTGCTCCCCAGCTCCCTCCCCTAGCAGTTTCCCACTGCTGCCAATCCCTTTCTTATACTATTATATTAATTGTTCAGAGTCTGTTTATGAGTGAGAACATGTGATACTCAGTTTTTTGTTTCTATGATAGATCACTGAGTATCATAGAATTTAGGAGTCTTGACATTATTATTTGACCCAGAGATTATAGCACTTATATTTTGGCATCCTGGTCTATGATATAGATGCATTTTTCCCCTTAAATCCATGTTATTCAGGTGAACTTTTATGTAGGACTTAAGAGTATGGTGAAGTCAAATAAAATGAGCTCATGTTAAGCTAGGAAAACTTGCACAAGCCACTCAATGTCTTCTAAGACTCAGGTTCCCTATTTGCAGAAGAGGTTAATAGTAATGGCTATTGTATTTGATAGTTGTAAAGATTGAAGAAGATAACTCAGGTAAAATGTTTGCCGTGGAATATGACATATATAATAATATAATTAACAACCATCAAATACTAGCCACTCTCAAAGATTATTCTGGTTCATAGTCTACTCTTCTCTATAGCTTCTCCATAGCTGCTGTCATCATCTTGGGCGACACTAACATCTATATCGACATCCAACACCCCAACTTCCCAGTTCTTGATTGCCTTCCATTCTAGTGACATTCATGTCCTTTTTACTTCAGGTACATGACTGGTCCCTGGACCTTGTTATCGACAGAAACAGCATCTCCTCTGGATTATCCTACTTGAGAATCACCATTTTCTTTCTATGAGTATTTTGTTTAAACAGCTTTATTAGAGAGGGAACACGAGCTACTGTACCAGGAAAAAAAAAAACAAAACCCCAAAATGTCAGTGCAGTATAAATTCATTTCTCACCATATAAATTTTATATTTCTCACAACATAAATCTATTCCTCAGCCTCTTACAGTCCAAACTGAGTGTTCCTGACGAGTGGGCAGCTCTCATTCAAGCAGCAATTCAAGGTTGTAGGCTCTATCTTGTGACTTTACCATCTTCAACATGTGGCTTCCAGGGTAGGCAAAGGAGGGAAAGGCATGGGAGATCACATGTGGAAGTTTTTTTTTTTTTTTGAGTTGGAGTCTCACTCGGTCGCCCAGACTGGAGTGCAGTGGCTGCTCCCGGCCACCGCAGCCTCGACCTGCTGGGCTCCGGCGATCCTTACGCCTCAGCCTTCCAAGTAGCCGGAATTACAGGCATGCGCTACCATGCCCAGCTGATTTTTTTGATTTATTGTAGAGATGATTTATTGTTCGAGACCCGTGCCTAGGTGGGGCTCGAACACGCAGGTCCAGGCAATCCACTCACCTCAGCCTCCCAAAGGTGTGGGATTACAGACTGAGTCACCAAGCCCGGCTACATGTGGAAGTTTTTATGAGTCAAGCATGGAATTGGCACACACACTTCCATCCATAGTCCACCAGCCAGAACTCAGAAGCATGTTCACAACAAGAGAAGAAAAAATAATCTGTCTTTGGTCTAAAAGAAAGAATAAACAATGCTGCCATAAACATGCATGTGCAGGTATCTTTTTCATAGAGTGATTTGAGTTCCTATGGGTAGATTCCAGCATTATTTACGATAGCAAAAACATGGACCCAACCATGCTGCCCATCAAAAGAGGACTGGGTAAAAAAAATGTGGGCCAGGCATGGTGGCTCGAGCCTGCAATCCCAGCACTTTGGGAAGCTGAGGTGAGGGGATAGCCTGAGCCCACGGATTCAAGAACAGCCTGGGCAACTTGGCAAGACCCTCTACAATAAATCAGAAAATTAGCCGGGCATGGTAACACTCGTCTGTCATTCTGGGCACTTAGAAGGCTGAGGCAGAAGGGTCACGGGGGCCCGCAAGTCGACACTGGTGGCCATGAGCATGCAACTGCACTCTAGCCTGAGTGATGGAGTGAGACTCTGATTTTTAAAAAAATGTGGTACCTATACATGATGGAATATTACGCAACCATAAGTAAGGACAAAATTATGGACTCTGCAGCAACTTGGATGAATTTAGAATCTATAATACTGAGCAATCTCTCTCAAAGAACTGAGTACCACATGTTCTCACTCATAAGCGGGCCTTGTATAATTATCATAATACTATAAGAAGGGGATTGGCAGTAGTAGGAAACTGCCTGGGGGTGGGGGTTGTGGGATTGGCAGTAGCAGGAAACTGCCAGGGCTTATGGGGGATACACCTCATCAACAAGGGTACCTGCATAATGAACATTTGTATACCTAACCCCGAACTGTACCTCACATCTTCAAAATAAAAAAAATTTAAAAGAAAGAAAGAATAAACAGGTTTGGTGAATATCTAGTCAGTCTCTTCTATTCCATTATCTCATCTGATCTTCCATTTTCAGCCTCATCAAGACACCAAATCCTTTAAATCTTCTTCTTCCTTTCCACTTCTTTCTCCTTGTGTCTCCTATTCCAGCCTTTTCTTCATGACGCAACCTGAACTACCCCCTTTCAATGCCATCAACTCCCATATCCCCTTGTTATTTTCCTATATATATTTAGAAATGTACCAACTACAGATCAATCTAACCATTCTCATTCTCAGCTGTTCTAACTACAGTGCTGACTGCCGCTCGGAAAATAAACATACACACATGCACAAGCACACACCCCAAGTGAACGGGTGCCACCAGCATTTTATATTTTCCCAGCATCAGCCAGGTGCTTAGTGTTGCTGAGTAATACTTCTATATATTTCTAATCATCCCTCTTTCTTTCCCCACAGTGACTATATTAAATCTCTAATATCGCTAAACTGTGTGTTACATATGTTCTTCCTCAAGTCTCAGTATACAACTCCCCTTTAAACACCACAGGGAAAATAGAAGCTTGTATCCCTGGCCTACAGAGAACTGTCACTACACTGCTTTAGGATATGCAAGTATTTTTTTTTTAATTTTAAAGTTGTGGGGTACACATCAGGATTGGGTGCATAAGTGATTTAGGTACAGGTGAGGTATTGGGCCTCCCAGTGGACCTCACTTCGCCTGGATTAGGATAAAACACCCTTATTGATGTTGTGTCCCCAGATCCTCACCTGGCAATGTACTGCTATGGCCAATCTCTTTTCTGTAGTATAATGATAGATGTTCAGGTCCACTTATGAATAAGAACATGTGGTACTCAGTTCTTTGTTTCTGTGATAGATCACTGAGTATGATAGATTCCACATCCATCCAAGTTGCTGTGAAGTCCATAATTTTGTCCTTCTTTATGGCTGTGTAATAGTCCATTGCGTATATGTGCCACATTTTAAAAATCCAGTCCAACTTCGATGAGCAGCATGGTTGGTTCTGTGTTTTTACTATTGTGAACAGTGCTGCAATAAACATGCATGCACAGGTATCTTTTTTTTTTGAGTTGGAGTCTCACTCTATCACCCAGACTAGAGTGCAGTGGCCGCTCCCGGTCACCGCAGCCTCGACCTGCTGGGTTCTGGCGATCCTTCTGCCTCAGCCTTCCAAGTAGCTGGAACTACAGGTGCGCACTACCACGCCTGGCTAATTTTTTGATTTATTGTAGAGATGAGGTCTCTCCAAGTTGCCCAGGCGGTTCTCGAACCCACTGGCTCAGGCAATCCACTCACCTCAACCTCCCAAAGCACAGGATTACAGGCTGAGCCACCGAGCCCAGTTGCACAGGTATCTTTATAGTAGAATGATTTGAGTTATCCCAAGTATATTCCCGGAAGGGGGATTGCAGGATCATATGGGAGGTCAATTTCTAGTTCTTTTAGAAATCACCACACTTTTCCATAGACGTTGATTTACTTTGCACTCCCACCAACACTGTAGAGATGTTCCCTTTTCTCTGCATCCTCACCAGCATCTGTTGTCTTTATGTTTTATTTTTTTGTTTTATTAATGATGGCCATCCTGACTGGAGTTAGGTCAATGTGGTTTTGATTTGCATTTCTCTGACGATTAGTGAGGCTGCGGATTTTTTTCTTGTGTCTGTTGGCTTAAAATATGCAAGTATGCCCTCACTCATAAGCAGGCCCTGGGGACCGGTCACATGAGCACAAAGGTGGGAAGACCAGATGCCGGACACTGCTAAAGAAGGGAGAAAGGGAAGAGGGATAAGAGGCACACAGCAACACACTGGGTTCCAGGTCCACTATCAGGGAGACTAACCTCACCTGCACACAATTTACTTATGTAGTAAATCCTCACACGTACCGCACAACTCTAAAATAAAACAAAACAAAAGTAAGTTAAGTCCACAAGCACTCCCTTAGCCAGAGCTTTTCTTAATGTCTTGGTGAAGGAGTACTCTGGGTCCTCTCAGGAGACATGTAGTTGGGTTGTGGTTTTCTGAGTCTTGCTGGATAAATCCATGATAACATCACCATCTTCCAAGTCTTTAAATTCTTTCATCATTATCACAAGGCACTTTTGGCCACTTATTTCAGTATCATGGCCCACTGCTGTGTCTAAATTTTATGTAATCTAGCAAGCATTAGACTTGCAGGTAGACTCTATGGAGCCAACATATTGAATTTAGAATCTCTGTTTGGTTCATGCATTTTAATACGTTTGCAAATATTTTCTCCCAATCTTTGGGTTGTCTCTTCACTCTATGAATTGTATCCTTTGCTAGGCAGAAACTTTTTAATGGTATGTGATTCCATTTGTCTATTTTTCCTTTTGCTTTTTGTTGCCTGTGTTGCAAGAGATCACTTTCCAGACCAATGTCATGGATTGTTTCCCTGTTCTTTTCTAGTGGTTTTATGGTTTCAGGTCTTTTGTTTAAGCCTTTAATGCATTTTCGGTTGGTTCACATATTAGAGTGAAATAAGCATTCGTTTTCATTCTTCTGTATGTAGATATCCAGGTTTTCCAACATGTACTATCTTTTTTTCGACTATGGGTTCTTGGCACCTTTGTCAAAAATCAATTGACTGTAAAGGTATGAATTTATTTCTGGACTCTCTATATCCTATTCTATTGATTGATATGTTGTTTTTATGTCAAAATAGATGGTGTAATATACAGAGAAATCCAGTAGGGTGATGCCTCCTGCTTTGTTCTTTTTGGTCAAGATTCCTTTGGCTGTTCAGGGGTCTTTTCACACAAATTTTTAGAATTATTTTCTCTATTTATGTGAAGAATGACATTGGAATGTTGATAGATATTCTGACATAATCTGAAGATTCTTTTGAGTAGTATGGACATTTTTGCAGTATTAATTCCTTGGAAGCTACTCTGAATCTTTTGTTCAGGGTTGTAAGGACCATTGACAATGCAGCATCCCCTGGGTCACCTTCACTATGCACAGCAATGCAGGGCAGGTCTGCTCTGTTCTGGGACCAGTCCAGATGAGTAATGGGTCAGTCTTATGGAGGCCTTGGATCCTTCTACTGAGCCTTTGCAGCCTCCAGCAGAGAAAGCAGCATCTGCCATTTTGTCCCATCCTTGGGAATCTACCAGTTACCCTCTCTACCTCTGTCCCAGTCCAACCTTCACATTCCTACCCAGAGTATCAACACCCCAGCCTCTGTGCAGTACTCCTTAGCATACATACACTCCCTTATTTTGATGTTCAACCCTCACAACAGTTTTGAGAGGTAGCCGGAGAGTGCACAAGGCTTCCTATTGTACAGGTGAGGAAAGCAAAGCTCAGGGAGATTAATTTCCCATGGTCATGGTCAATAAATTCTGAAGGCATCAAATCAGCTGCTTGTACTAGCACTCCAGAATGCTGAACAATTTATGACACAGGGTTAGAGTGACAATCTCTGAATATCATTACTACATTGTATACCATAACCTTTTAAGACTGGAACAAGTTTTAGAGATCATCTTTCCTATTGTTAATAACAAAAAGTCCAAGGCATTAAGGAAGATTGGCTTAGCAGATTGTTAGTCGCGGGACCAGGTGTAGAACACAGGGACCTGGCTGAACATTTCAGGGCTCTTTGCTTTTTCTCTCCTCACGTTGCCTCTACTTGGGAGTCCTTTGTTTCTGAATTTGTTCTCCTTTACCAGGGGAAAGTAATTATGTTCACGAGAAGCCACTCCTGATTTTGAAGCCCTTCAATTTAAAGCCACGGGGAGGAAATAATTAAATTGAATCAAAGTCACAGCATTTAAAATGCCAATATACACCAGAGCTCCCCTACCCTTTTCCCCCCCTAGTGTGGTTATGAACAGAATTAATCATGAACACTTCCACCTCAGGAACCCACTGAGCTGGAGTCAGAGTGAAACACTTTGTGCAGCAAGAATTCACTCAAATATTCAAATAGAGGCTAACGGACTAAAAATATTCTATTTACATACATAAGATATTTGCTGTGTGAAGATCACAGATTCAATCATTGTATAAGTTGTTGCGGACACTCAGCCTGGCTACCCAAACAGGAAAAACTGTATCTGAAGCAGACTTTATGGAAATGAGTCAATTCTACCCTTGGGGTTTTAAAAATGTTTGTGAGAGGTCAGTATTCACTGGCCAAATTGAGCTTTTTTGGCCTTGTTTTCCATTTTAAACTGTCTGACCCTCTCCCTGTTGTGGATATAAGCATCTGCTGTTGCCTTGGAGAATAAGCACATTGCTTTTGGATATCTGACCTTGCAGGAAGGATATCAGATAGAGGAACTTACTTTGCTGGCTAGATTTAATCCAGAGGAAACCTACTTCGGAGCTTGAATGCTTCACCTTCACTGGCATTACTGCTTTGATAATCATGGGATATCCAAAGATTCCAAATCTACTTATAGACCATAAATGACCACAGAAGGGTAGAGATAGAATGGAAATAAAGCTTTTTATGCAATATGTTGTCAAGTAATGTTGTCTTCACTTTACAAGTGAAAAAACTGTGACTTAGATAAATTGAGTGGTTTGCAGAAGGTCAAAAAGCTAAATAAAAGACAGAACTGGGTTTAAATTCCAAGGCTCTTTCTACCAGGCAACATGAGCTATTATTCTCATCGACTGATTGAATGTGTGATCTGTCCTTTTCTAGATTGTGACTCGTGTGTTCTGAGGATCAACTGAGGTTGCAAAAGAAGTCAAGAGACCCACTGGATGCACAACTGGATTATGTCCAAGAGCCTATGATCTCAGTGCCAAATGTGGTGACCACTATGCGTTTGACACAGAGACAAGAAAACTGGGCATGGGGCTAGCTGTTAAGACTCAGCCATGCAAATCTGCCCTTGGATCTGAGAATCAGATCCAAGTATCTACCCTCCATGCTGATGACCTGATTGTTTTTCTCTCTCTTCTGAAAGAACGTTCCATGCTTTCTCATCTCTGTGTCCCAGCACTCCTCACCTCCTGTGGGTGATGCCCTGCCTCCAACTTTCTGCATGTCACTTTCCCCTTTTCAAGGCCTGGCTCCAGTGCTCCCTTCTTGGGCAGCATTTCCCCTGTTGCCTCAGCCCACGGTGATGGCTCTCTTGTCAGAATAGCTATAGCATTTCCAGTGCTAATGCCTTCTCTGTACGACCTCAGTCCTCACACCCACCTTGATAGCATCTAAGCAAGATTAAGAAATGAATTCCCAGGCAAGTTCAAGATGGATAGTATGTAATTTCTGCACAGGTCTCTGTTTAGTAAATATACGCCTGTATACTGTTCAGGAATTTTGCTCTAATAGAGGAACATAATGATTAAAAAAAAAAAAAAGAACTCAGACCATGACACATCTTTATTTACCACCTGATAATAGCAACCCTTGCCCACCTTTCCAGTCTCAACCCCTATCAAGCTTGCTCCTGTGTTAGAGCCATTGTACTTTTGTTCTTCTGTCCTAGTTCCTTCCGTCCCCCCCCCCCGCCCAATTCTTCCCATGCCAAACTCTTTCTTGTCATTCATGTACCAGCTCAAATTTCCCCACTGGCAGACCATCCCTGACCAACTCTAAGTCTTTTTCATACCCAAATGCCCACTATCATCCTCTAACCAGTTCCCTGTTCTATTTTCTCTGTGGCACCTGCTACCACTGGACATTATCTTCTTCACTGATTTGGTCATTTGATGACCATGCTCATATCCTCATGCTGGATGTGACTTCCAAAAACACAACAATCTTATCTACTCATTTCCTGCTAACTCCTCAGTGCCCAGGAAACCATCTGGCTCAAGAATTATTAACTTAACGGATAAAAGAAGGAAGCAGGGGGCAGGTAGGAGAAGAGAAAGTGAAGCGTACGGTATTGATATCTTTGTGTAATGCTCTATAATCTTTGAACCCCATTCACATGTTTTATCTTGTTAAATCTTGTATCAAAACTAAGACATGGGTACTACAATCTCTGTTTACAGACAAACATCATTAATGTTTGTTGAACACTCTTTAAGCGCTTTGTTTTTAAGTGGAGAAGAATGACCGATTTAAAAAAACAAACAAACAAACAAAAAAACAAGGCCACAGATTCACAGAGTAAGTTGCAGAGGCAAGATTGATACTCAATAGTCTGGCTCCAGAGCCTGTGCTTATTAGTCCCTGAAGGTCATGGATTCAAAGGAATTAAGGCCCTTAGTACTTCATAAAAGACTCAGAGGTTTTGACACTTAGAGTGTTAGACTCCAGACCCTTGTTGTCCTTGCTTTGTCTTGTGTACCAGTAAGTACCTAGATGTGAGAATTGGGGGAAAGGGGAGGGAGGAAGAGTTTGTGAAGAAGGGAGGAGTCAGAATGAAACTTTTTCTACTTATTTCTTGCACTGACACCTTCCCTCTGCTCTTCCAAATCTCTTATCACCCTGCTCTGTGCCCCAGAAGACTGACTTGCAAGAACTTCCTTGCCCTCTTGCTTCCTGCTGTGTTCATCCATCAGGAAACTTTGGTAAGAGAGTGAATGCTGACAAAAATGTGAAGGGAAGTTATTTAATCCCTCAACTCCCTCCTTGGGAGGACAAAGTTCACAGCTCCTTCTGTAGAGCAACCTTCTCCTCACAGGCACCTGGCCCTTCAGCCTGGGGGTGATAGAAGCATTCTTTTGTGACTAGCCTCAGGCCATTGCACTATTCACTTTCTCTGAGATTCTCTTATACCTTGTCCCACTTTGAAAATTGTCCCTGTATTCAAAGTCACTCAAATGACTCAATGCGTGCGCGATCAATTTGTGACCTGTCAGAACTTTGACTTACACCTTGCACTCCCAGTGTTGCCAGTAAGGCCATTTGAAAGACATTAGACAGAAAGTCTTTTGTTCTATGAACCCAGAGTTATTAAACAGTCAAGAGACAGGTGTACTCTGTGCACAGATAGGCTCTCCCATTCATATTCTTTTGTTTATCTGGGGGAAGATAGCCCTTGAATGTTTTCTTTCTGACCCAGGTAATTTCTCCTTTCTGAGACTGGCTTTCATAACCTTCCATGTTAATTGATCCTTTGCCTTCTATGAACTTCAATAGATATTTTTGTTACTCTTGCAGCTGTTATGGTGAGTGTGTGTGTGTGTGTCTGCGCGCATGTGTGTGTGTGGTGCCAAAAATATATACACATTATAAGAAAGGAAAAAACTGTATTAAAATTGTAATACTTAATATATACCAAGAACAAAAGATGATTGCAAGTCACGTTTGACTTCTGCAACTACAAGAGGTGCTTAAAGTGGTTCCCATCAGTGTCCAGACACTTCTAATTACAGTGAGCTACTGCTTGAGCAATATTGACCAAGTGTATACCTCTTAAAATGTGTATACTTTTTTTCCACCCGGTATATATACATATGTATATATGTGTGTATGTGTGTGTGTGCATATATATGTATATTTTGTACATAGCTGACATTTGTAGCAACTATAATTTACTAGTGTATACTATAGTCAAAGTAAGTTTTACTCAGTACCTGGATTTAATCTTGAGTACAAACTATTATTTTAATTAAAATTTAGGAAACCAGAAAAAGAAACACCGCTAACACAAATACTACTTTCATTTCTGTGTGTTGCTTTCCGGTCCTCATCCTAAGAAAAATTTTTATTTTTATATATTATATATGTGATTTTGTATTTTTTCCTAATGTTATATCATAAGCCTCCATCTCGATAATTATTGTTTGTAATGATGACATGATGTTCCATGAGAAAGACACCCATAATTTGTCCAGCCATTTCTAGTCCCTGAACAAGGTGGACAGAATCCTGGCTTAGACTCAGACATCCAGAACAAAATCCCACCTCTCTCAGTCACTAGCTGTATGACTTTCTCTGAGTCACTCAATTTTTCTGCAACTCAGTTTCCCATCTATCAAATGGGAATTAAAGCAAATTATTTCATGCAGAGAGGCTGTGAAGACTGGCTGAGATAACAGATATGAAAATGTTTCTGAACTTTATAATTGTATACCACTTGCTCACTATCTTACACCACCTGTTTAACTTTCTTCAGAGTGCTTATCTCTGTCTGAAATCACAGTGTTTTAATCATTACTTCCTGTTTGCTTTCCCCTACTAGATTATAAGTGCCACAACAGCTGAACTTTGCCTATCTAATTCACCCCTGAATCTCCAGAGCCTGGAACAAGAAATGTTTGTTCACAAATTGAGAGTCTCAAGTGTGCTTTGCTTAAGGAATGAGGGAAAATAGTAATTAGTAATAAGATTCCTTTTCTTTAGGCTACTGTAACAGTCACACAATTTTTACTATCCTGGTAAAATACAGTGAATAAGTATTTAGTAGACCCAGAAAGAGATTGGTGGGCATTTCAAAAAGTTTTCATTAATACTAGGCAAGCTGGTGCTGTTCTAAGTGACAGCCATGCTTTTGAGTGAAGTAACACACCTAGGATGGTAGAAGCAATTGAAAGAAGATTTTGAGCCCTGAATTTTACTCTGTCCCTCCAGCATATACAGACCCCTGAGTGAACTATGCTCTAGTTCAATAAAGAACAAGGGTTGAAAACGTTCTAAACTTGGATTATAGTTATTCTTGCACAAGTCTGTGTGTATGCCAAAAACAATTGAATGGTACACTTCATGTGAGTGAATTTTATAGCATGGGAATTACATTTCAATACAGATTCCTTTTTAAAAAGAACAAGAGGAACTCAATAAACCTGAATATTGAACTGCCTTTTGGGGTGACACATTTACTGTTAGCAAGGGAAAAAAATTCACTCTAAGATTGTATATTGAAACCAAAGGAATATAGGTACTGTGTTAGCGAGAAGATAAACACGGGGGTGCCCCCCAAAATGTATACACATTTTAAGAGATGTTATCTATGTATTACTTTTCAAAGTTAGATTACAGTAGCAATGTGTAGTATGATGTGTGTTCCGTCATGCTTCTGCCATTTTCCTTGACTGTCCTGTTGCATGGTGATGCCAGCATTCATTTGATTAATGCCATCTTTTGAGCGAACACCATACTTAAAATGTGTATACATTTTTCTGGCACCCCCGTATATTAAAGAGACACAGCAGGAAGTGCTCACAAAGGTCATAGATCAAACCCCTAATTTTCTTTTGAACAAATCAAGTAACTCGCTTTAGGTTACACAACTAGCTAGGAGCAAACCTACTCTAAAGCCATGATCTGTTGGCTGCCGGTGCATTGCCCTTCCTCCTATATCAGTGGAAATAGATAGCAGTGAAACATGTAAATAAAATTATTTTAAAATTCAGTGAGAGAATATAAATTCCAGAAACTATAGATCATTCACTATGACATCGTTTCAGTAAGAAGAAAATCTCCCAACCACACACACACACACACACACACACACACACACACACACACACACACACACACAAAATCCTAGGATTAGATGGAGTCACAGCCAAATTCTACCAAACACACAAGAGAGACCCCCTCCCAATCATAATTACCTTTTGAAGGGCAGGCCCCTTATAGTGCAGGTTTCTCCCCCTAAGTAAGTGTTCTAGGAACTCATTGGCATCAGCGTACCAGCTAGCGTTGTAAGGGATTGTGTTAGGCTTCGGTGAATTTTTTTTGGAGATTCTTTTAATGTGTTTGCTCATTTTATGATGGATGATTTGCAAGCACTCAATCTTGTCCAAGCTACTTTTTTTTGTTTCTCTGATAAAGAAAGTTCTCAAAGGGGAATGTTTTATAGATGTGGAAGAGGTAAAACAAAAAAAGGCAGAAACACTAAAAGACATCAAAGTGGATGAGTTCAGAAACTGTTCTGAGAAGTAGAAAAAGTGTCTCGATAGGTGTATTGCATAAAACGGAGAGTACTTTGAAGTGACTGAAGTTTAAACATGTAAGTATAAATAAATAATTTTTTAATCAATATTTTTTATTATGATATTGTGGGGTACAGTTAAGGGTTAGGTATACAAATATGCTTCGTTCAGGTACCCTTGTTGATAAGAGGTATCTCCCCAACCCCAGACAGATATTTACTACCGCTAATCCCATCTCCCTTCCCCTCCCCCCCATAGTTTCCCACCACAGTCAGTCATTTTCTTATAGTATTACATTGGATGTTCAAGGTCCACTGTATGAGTGAGAATATGTGATACTCAGCTCTTTGTTTCTGTGAGAGGTCACTCAGTATTATAGGCTCTAGTTCCATCCAGGTTGCTGCGAAATTCATGATTTTGTTCTTTTTTTTATGGCTGTGTAGTATTCCATCGTGTATATGTACCACATTTTAAAAATCCAGTCCTCTTTTGATGGGCAGCATGGTTGCTTCCAGGTTCTTGCTATTGTGAACAATGCTGCGGTAAACATACGTGTGCAGGTATCTTTTTCATAGAGTGATTTGAGTTCTTCAGGGTATATTCCCAGTAGGGGGATTGCAGGGAACAATTTTTATAAATAAAGTATGGGTTTTTTGGAGGGGTCCCCTCTTCATACAAAGAAGAACTGGTACCCAATCCTCCTGAAACTGTTTTAAAAATCGAGAAGGAAATTCACCCTAACTTATACTATGAAGCCAGTGTCACTCTGATAGAAAAGACAGGCAAGAACACAACAAGAAAATAAAGCTACATACCAATATCTCTGATGAACACAAATGCAAAAATCCTTAGGAAAATACTAGCAGACTGAATCTATCAGCACATCAAAAAGATAATACACTGTGCTCAAGTGGGTTGTATTGCAGGGATGCAAGAAGATTCAACATACACAAATCAATATGTGATTCATCGCATAAACAGAATTGAGGACAAAAACTATATGATTATCTCTATAGATGCAGAAAAAGCATCATATAAAATCCAGCATCTCTTCATGATAAAAACACTTAATAATCTAGGCATAAAAGGAGCATACCTCAAAATAATAAAGACCATATATGACTAACCTACAGCCAACATCATACTGAACTGGGAAAAGTTGGCAGCAATCCCCCTAAGAACTGGAACAAAACAAGGATGCCCTCTTTTATCATTCCTGTTTAATATAGTACTGGAAGCCATAGCCAGAGGAGTCAGGCAAGAGAAAGAAATAAAAGGAATCTATATTGGAAAAGGAGAAGTCAAATTATCTCTGTTCATTGATGATATAATCTTTTACCTAGAAAATCCTAGCTCCTCCAAAAAGCACTATGATTTGATAAATTCAGAAAAGTTTCAAGATACAAAGTCAATGTACACAAATCAGTAGCATTTCTATACACCAATAATAAACTGGGAACCAAATCAAGAAGACAATCCCATTTATAATAGCTACAAAAATTTTTTGAAATATATTGGAATATATCTAGTCAAAGAGTTGAAAAATCTCTACAAAGAAAACCACAGAACACTGATGAAAGAAATTGTAGATGATGCAAACAAATGAAAAATATCCCATGCTCATGGATTGGAAGAATTAGTATTGTTAAATGATCATACTGCCCAAAACAACCTACAGATTCAGTGCAATCTATATCAAGATAACAATGTCATTTTTCACAGTGTTAGATAAAACAATCCTAAAATTCATACAGAATCAAAAAAAGTGCCAGATAGCCAAAACAATACTAAACAAAAAGAACAAAGCTGGAGACATCACTTTACCTGACTTCAAATTATACCACAAGGTGATAGCAACAAAAACAGCCAAGCAGTGGAACTGTTTTACTACTATGTGTGATATAAAAGTAGCCACATAGACCAATGGAACAGAATAGATAACCCAGAAATAAAGTCATTTATCTACAGCCAACTGACCTTTGCAAAGGTGACAAAAATATATACTAGGGAAAGGACACCCTCCTAAATAATTGGTGCTGGGAAAATTAGATCGCCATATACAGAAAAGCAAAAGTGGACCCCTTACCAAATTCAAAAATCAATTCAAGGTGGATTGAAGACTTAAATGTAAAACCCAAAACTGTAAAAATTCCTGGATAAAACCTAGGGAAAACTCTTGCGGACATTTGGTCTAGGCAAAGAATTTATGACCAAGACCTCAAAGGCATAAGCAACAAAAACAAAAATGGACAAATTGTACTTAAACTAAAAAGCTTCTGAATGTCAAAATAAATAATCAACAGAGTGCATAGACAAGTTGCAGAATGAGAGAAAAATATTTGTAAACTATGTAACTGACAGGAGACTAAAATCCATAATTTCCAAGAAACTCAAACAACTCAACAAAACAAACTAACAAAAAACACAACCCCATTAAAAAATGAGCAAAGGCCATAAATACACATTTTTCAAAAGAAGACATGCAAAAGGCCAACAGGCATATAAAAATGGTTAATATCACTAATCATCAGAGAAATGCAAATTAAAACCACAACGAGATATTATAGCAATCAGAATGGCTATTATGAAAAGTCAAAAAATAACAGATTTTGGTGGGGATGTGGAAAAAAGAAAACTTATACACTCTTGGTGAACATATCCTTTATGAAAAACCATATGGAGATTTCTCAAAGAACTAAAAATAGAACTACCATTAGATCCAGCAATCCTACTGTGGGGTATCCACCCAAAGAAAAAGAAATCATTACATTAAAATATGTATATACTTGTATGTTTATTGCAGAACTATTCACAATCACAAAGATATGAAATCAACCTAAGTGTCCATAAATAAATGACTGGATTTAGAAAATGAGGTGCGCATATAGCATATACACAACTAAATACCATTGAGCCACCAAAATGAATGAAATTATGTATTTTTCAACAAAATGAGTGGAACCAGAGGCCATTATCTTTAGCGAAACAACTCAGAAACAGAAAGTCCAATACTGTATGTTTTCATATATAAGTGAGAGCTAAATAACATGTTCACGTGAACCTAAACTATGGAATGATAGCGACTCAAGGAAGCGGGGGGCGGCAGGAGATTGAGGGATGAGAAATTACTTAATGGGTACAACAATACTATTCTGGCTATGGTTACACTAAAAACCTAGACTCCACTGGGCAATATATCCATGTAATAAAACTATGCTTATAGCCCTTAGATTTATACAAATAAAAAAGGAAGAGGTGTGTGAGACTTTAGAAAAAAATAGTTCCATGGAATCAGCATGGATTGTCAAGAATCAGTCTTACAAAACTGTTCTGTTCATATTATTGAAAAGATTCCAACAGATTGGGGGAATTATACAAATGTAATGTTTCTTTATTTAACTGAAGAACTGGAGAAAGCATTTTGTATTTTGGGGGGGAACAAGATGGAGAAATATGAATTAGATATTAGGTATGTTTGGGAAATACATTATATATTGAACAGCAACATTCGCAGAATGTTTAGAGGTCTCTAGTAGTGGGTGAAAGGATTCTGCACTTGGTCCTAAACTCTTTCACTGTTGTTAAATTAGGCTTAGCCCAACACACCTCCTTGCATATTTGGGGTTTGACTTAGAAGTTTTCTCTGTACCATTTTACATAAACCATAACCTAGCTGGATGTCTAAACAGACTGTAAACTACTCTTGTGTCAATCACCTTGTTTTGGCCACTCAAAAGTGGCCAACCGTTCAAAACTGGTTCAAATAAGGCAAACGCTGTTTCTGTATCTCACTTCCATTTTCTGTACATCCCTTTCCTTTTTCTGACCCTAAATCTTCACAATGTTACTGTGCTAGGGTGTATCTGAGTCTACTGTGATTCAGAAGGCTGCCCAATTCTCAAATTGTTCTTTGCTCAATTAAGCTCTGCTAAATCTAATTTGTCTTAAATTTTTTTCTTTCATCACCGTTAATAGGATGGCAGAAACAGGCATGGTTGTTGTCTATGCAAAAATGATATCTGATGTTCACTGAAACATTAATATAATCTTGGACTACATTAATAGCGATATAATTACTGTATTCTGTGCTGAAAGACCACAACTGGGGATTCAAGACAAACATTGACACAATGGAATGTCTTTACAAGAAAATAGCCACTGTGGTGGACCTGGGGGTGGCTTTGTAAAACATGACGCGGTTCATATGAAGGGCAGTTGAAAGAATTAGAATCATTTACACAGGAGAAAGAGATGTGTAGAAATTATGCTCACTGTCTTCAAATAGTTAAAGATTACTATGTGAAAATAGGTAATGCTTAGTCAGTGATGTTCCAGAGAAACAAATAGATAAGAAGTTGAATGATAGTGAGGAAATTAAAGTAACATTAATTGACATAACTGAAATCGTCCTACCCATTCTTGTCTAAATGCTGAGTAGTCTTAAATTTATTTCTCAATCCAAAGAGTTAGTCCAAAGCCTAATTACTTGAATGACATGATTTGTACCTTGGCAGAATTGCATTCATAGACATTCATTTTCTATTATAGTCTCAGCTTACACAAGAGATAATTCATTTTTTAAAAAGTTCTATGCATTGATTGGAAAATATAATTGAAGATATGCCCGACACATAAATTATTATCCCCTATGTAAAGAATACCTAAGACACTTCCTCTGACCTAAGTGCTTGGATAAACTTTGCTTCCTCTGCAGAACTGAGAAAATGATTATCTTTCCCCTAGAAATTATTCCTCTAGAAAATTATCATCTTTCCCCTAGAACATCTTCCATCTTCTGTGTCACTTAAAGGTAGCAACATCAGTTATTCACCTCCCAAGCACTCTGGACTGTCCCCATTGCTTTCTCACTGAGTCCTTCCAGTTCACTTCTACCACACATTCACACAGATTATCCTAGGGCTAACATCTTGGTTCCAGCAGGATAGGTCAGAGATTATCTCCTTCAGGTCTTCATTTCAATCTCACGATTACCTCAAAAATACGTTCTCAGTAGATACCACACTGACCATCCTACTCAGTAGCTTAACCTGCCGCCAGCCCCAGCCTGCATACTTCTTTCCATGCTCTATTTTTTCTTTTTGTGTATCTCTTACTATCTTTCAACACACTGTATTATTTACTTATTCATTATTTTTATTACTTTTTTCTGTTTTCTCCTGAGGGCAAGCTTCATGAGCTCAGACATCTTTTTTCATCTTTCTCAATTTTTTTCATTGCTGCATCCCAAGCATCTTGAACTGTGCCTGGCACAAACTACACACATAATACACACTTGTGGAATAAATGAATGGACAGTGCAAAGAGTACACTTGGGAAATTATGAGCAATATGACCTGACTAAAGATATGGAATGTGGCTAAAAAAGAGCCTACATGAGAAAACCCTCCTCCATCTATTTTTCTTTTTCTTTTTGTTTTTTAAAAATTATCCCTCCGCCATCTACAAACAAACTGAAGAACAGTTTGACTGTCAAAACTCCAGGGGAAAAAAAAATCTTCAAATAAATAATCATACTTTTACGAAAAGAAAGAGAATTCCATATGCCAAAAAATGAATGTATTGACCCTAGAGTCCAAGGTCTATCACAAATTCCTATGAAGGGACAAGGAACATGGTCTTGGGCCCACCCAAGAGGGGAGGGTCTTGAACAGTAACCCCTTTGCTAAACTGGAGCCTGAAAGGGCTTCCCTGACTGTGAAAGGAAACTAATAAAATTCTACCCATTAGGCTAGAAAAGGCAAAGAAAATTTTCTACCCACGAAGACAGTGCATTAGTGGGACATAATCATCTCCAAGAAGAATTTCATGCTTCATGAATAGGTGTGGTCCAAACTTACAATTGTCCCCATGATGCAAAAACCAAAGTGAAGAAGTTGGCATAAAGCTTGTTCTAGGCTGATGAATCCTCCCCAAATGTTGGCAGAAGATAACATACAATCATTGTGAAGGAAGCATCTATAACCTAGCTTATATGGGGCTCCCAAAGGGGGGGGATCACACCCTTGCTAAAGATGAGGTCACAATACGAAATTGTAAACTGGAGGCTAAAACAAACTACCAAAATGAAAGATGAAAATAGCATGATGACATGAATTTTAAAAAAGAACTTTGAAATGAAAGAGTAAAGTCATTTAAACTAGAATTTAAGAGAGGTGAAAGGAAGTGGCAAGAGATGAGCAGTCTGAGACATGATGATAACAGACTTTCTACAATACCTAAGGAAGTGTGAATATAATTCAGGAGTTACTGAGGAGTCTAGAGAGATTTTGAAGTAAGGCAATGATATTGTTATATTTATGGTTTAGAAAGAAATCACCAGTAACCTTGGAGTAGAAGATGGGCTAGAAAATTAAAATCAGGAAAACCAAGTAAAAAGCCGTAATACTTAGGTCTTAGTTACAACAGCAGGAATGACTATTCAAACTGAACTTAGCAGAAAAAGTTCAGTTATTGACTCTTTTTATGGAAAATTCCAGTTACTTTATGTTTCATGAAGACTTGATTAAGCTGTTCAAATGAGGTGATCATAAAAATATCCCCATCTCTTGGGTCTGCTTTCCTAATTTGGATTCATTCCCATGCAGTTTCCCCTTAGGTAATGATCCACACAGCCTAAGGCCCTGCAGAAAATGAGTGCTGCTTATTACAGATCATCCCAGCAAATATCCCAAGAGCAGCTCTAACTGGCCCAGGTAAGATCCAGGAGGAGAGGCCAGGATGCTTACACTACATGAGCTGAGACAGAAAGAGAGGTAGTGTTCGCAGAGTGGTTGGCCAGCTGGTGAGTGCTTTGTTGGTTAAACTCAGAGCAATAGAGGCTTCAACTTATTTCTTTGTCTTTTTTTTTTTTGAGTTGGAGCCTCACTCTGTCTCCCAGACTGGAGTGCAGTGGCACGCTCCCGGCCACCGCAGCCTCAACCTGCTGGGCTCCAGCAATCCTTCCACCTCAGCCTTTCAAGTAGCCAGAACTACAGGCACATACTACCATGCCCGACTAATTTTTGATCTATTGTAGAGACAAGGTCTCACCAAGTTGACCTGGTGAGTCTCGCACCCACGGGCTCAGGCAGTCCACTCGCTTCGGCCTCCCAGAGTGGTGGGATTACAGGCTGAGCCACCGAGCCCGGCCTATTTCTTTGTCTTTTAAGAAGTCAAATTTTCATGTCTTACTCTTCAGTAAACTAAATGTAAGAGCAGTGGTCTACAGAATTGCAGCCTTCCTGCCTGCCCCTCACAGTATCTTCCAGTGTGTCAGAGATATAGCTTACATCAGGAAATCATCAGCTGTTTCTTCTAACCAGTCCTTCTATAGAACGCTCCCATGGCTGTCATACCTCTGTGTTACAGGATGTGTTTATCCTCTCTGAATGCTCGCTACAAAATTTTGACCTTGAGATCTGTGTTCATACATCAGGGCAAACCTTCTTTTTGTGTGGCCGTCTCCCTTGTCCTGTCCATGAGCTATGGTGCTTTTGAATAAGGTGTCCATCAAGGCTGTGTCCCAGGAGTGGGAGCCATCACACCAAACCCTGATAACAAGTCTGTGAGCTCGTGTCATTCTTTATTTCCTTTTGCATGGTTACACTTCAAGTTCACTTTGTGACCCATACGGGAAACACACAGAGACATCTAATGTCACAGTCTTGTTGCAGACCTCTCTCCTGTTGTTCGTTTATGTGGATTTTGTAGTACTGTCTTTATTCTTCTGCTGAATTCACAGCACGATGTCCAAAATGTCTCCTCTCAAAAGCACCTGAGTGCAATATCATCTATATGCAGATGAAACATATCTGTTTTCCTGGTCTTCTTCCTAACCTCAAAACTGCTGTTCTACCAGAATATCTGGCCCATACTTCAAGCTCACCAAGTCCCAAACTGAACACATTGTATGTTTCCATTTCATAGACCAGTTATTTCACTGTCATGTGTTGATTAATGGAAACATCATTTCCCAGGTTACATGAGAAGCAGGTAAGTGCCATTCTGACTCCTGCCTCTCTTATAGGTTTCACATTCAGTCACCAAGTCCTGACCAGCCTAGGCTGCCTTTGCCTGGCTTTACTGCAACTGCGGATGGGTTTCTGGGCAGCTCAGAATGGAGAGGGAGAGGGAAATCTCAGACAGGAGGAAAGCCTTGACCTGAACTGTGACTGAGAAAGAGAGATAAAATGGTCTTTGGAAAGCTAAACAGTGACTGGGATAACAATAGCCTCATTAGACTGGATAAATGCACTCAACTGGATTGAAGATACACACATAGCATAAAATAAATTCTTAGTTCAAGGGAGACCTGAGGGCTCAGAGCCAGAAAAAGTACTTGTAGTTATACAATGAAATTTCATTTTTGCATACTTCTGACATGTGGCCGACTTGTCTTCCGTGCCTGATCTGTAGAATTTGCAAGTGGACAATGTGACCTATAACAAGTAGCTCAGACAGATGGTCACTCTGAGTGGCTGTGGGTTTCCAGAGGGAGGGGTAAATCACAGCAAGGACCTCAGAAAGGCACGCCTCAAGGACAGCTTGAGAGCAGAACTTTCCAGATCTGTAGTCAGTCTGAGCTAGGCATTAAATCCTCACAGGATGGGAAGTTGTATGTAACAGCTGTGGGGCTGATGTTGTTTTATGTTTATTGAACTTGTCAATACACATCTGTGATGAGAATCCCCAAGCCATTCTAGGTCTTCCCATAAAGGCCAGAAGTGCAAATGTGGGTTTGCTAACCAAGCCCTCCTGGTGTTATCACACACCACGTGCCCATGGTTTTTCTCCTCTATAGGACTGTAGATTTCACAACAGAGCTGGTTCCTTGTCTATGAGGAAATGCCTCACAGTCAGTGCCTCCCACTATGCTCTCAGTAAATATGGATCCACAGAGTAGACACAGCCTTTCCTCTCTACATCCCATGTCCTTGTTTTTCCAATTTACCCCCTATGCTGGTTCAAAGACACTCTCCATTTATTAGTCTATTTGAGCATGAGAAATACGATAAGAGTAAAACACAGTGGACACTTGATTCAGGCCGGGCATTCTGCTGCTCTGCGCTCATCGGTGACAGGACCAGCTGAAGAAACATACGCTGGAAATCCCAGCCCCGGAATGCCTGGCCCTGCCCTGGCCTCTAGCATAAAACCTCCCTGAGAATAAAAAAGAAAAGCAACCCAAGTTTTGCTGACTTGTGCACATTCTCAAACTTCCAAGAGATAGAAAAAGAAAAGGAGAAGCAACATTTGCAAGTTTAAAAACAGTTGCTATTGGTGGAAGCAGAATTATCTTTTCTTAACGTCCTGGAAAATATTTCAAACTTAATACATATTGACTAAATCCCCGAATAGTGAAAAACTTTGTTTTCTGCTTACTCGACTCTTGATAACCAAAAACAAAGTATCTGAAGAGACTTTTAATCTGTAGTATGAATGTAGCACCTAGCACTGCCTGTGATAGTTGAAATATGCACTCAATGCATATTTCTTCAAAGGAAGAGAGGGAGGGAGGAAGGGAGAGAAAGAGAGAAGGATGAAGGAAGTGGGAGGAAGAAGAATACATTATTATATTGATAAATGGTTTCAAAACATTTCGCTATGATATAGGTCTTCCTTAAATCGCATGACGTTCTTTGTAAAACTTTAGAGAAGAGCTCTACTGATAAAAACAGGGATTAATTCCAGCTCCATCTGATCTGAATCCAGTGACTCAATCTTTCTACCACTCTCAGTAGTCTGATGAAGGAATAGGGGCTTCAAAGTCAGAGAGACCTGGGCTCAAGCCTCACCCTGGCCACTCACCGGCCAAGGTGGCTTGTCTGGGTCATCTTCATGTTGTAGGGACAGTAAGCATGAAGCTCTGTGCTTGAGCTCTGATACTAGACCCCTTGGGCTGGGTTGGAATACCACAACTGCCACTACTAGCTATGTGACTGGGGAAAGTTAATTCTCCTGTGTGTGCCTCAGTGTCATTAGATGTAAACTGGGGACTGATAATAGTCTGTCCTACCTGTGGTTTTAAAATAATTAAGTGAAATAATATATGTAAAGCACATAAAATAGGATCTGGAACATGGGTTATTCAATACAGATTAGGAAAGTTTGGGGAACAAAAGTAGGAACTCTGTGGGGTTTGTTCAAAACTGTATCCTAAATGGAAGCCTAACATATGGTTTGTGCTCATTAACTATTTGATAAGGAAAGAAATAATATGTCCTCACAGGGTTGTTGTGGAGGGATTATCTTGCATAAGCAGGTAAAACATCTGATGCAGAATAGCCACTCAGTGAATGCTGACTACATTTTTTTTCCCTGATCTTATCCACAGAACAATCCATATGCCTTCTCCTTTCCAAATGTTCTTTCCTTTGGAAAAAAAACACATCTTGCTCTTTAAGATAATTCAATATACTGGTACATAAATGAGGAGCATTTTTAATGGTATATACTGACCTGGGCTCTCTCTAGACTGAGTGAAACTTGTTCCTTGGTTTCTATGGGCTACAGGGATTATGCTTCCTGGTGTCCATGAATGAAATACTTCTTGGCTGAGTTTTCCACCAGCACTGTCTTGGGAACAACTCTAAGCAGCTTGGGAAAAGGAAGGGCATTGTGCTGATTCAATCATGCATGGGTATTAAACTGGCTTTTCAGATTGTTACTTCATCAGAAATTCCAATACTCCTTGCCTTTGTGGAGATCATAAGCATTGTATTCTCCTCCGTAAAGGCCCATAAACAAAACAAACAGTTCCAAAGAACAAAAATGAGAACAAAACTTCCTCTTCTTTGATAATTCCATAAAAGTCAATACAGTAAAATAACATGAAACATAAATGGTACCTTTCCTGCCACTGCCCCTTTTGGAATTCCCGACAGAAATCATCTAATACCAAAGGAGCATTAAAATATTACATTATCAAAATTGGAAGAAAATTAACTGTCAGAAGGCACAAGGTATGTTCAAGCTGTTGAGTTAAGATAGAACTCAGAAGTATTTAAATCCTGCTGTTGACCTGCCCTCACCATGTGAGATCCTTGAAGGACATTCACCCAGCCCTGGAGCCCTCAAGCAGGTCCAGAGGACCAACTTGGAGACCTGTCTTGTAGAAGCAAGAATTAGAAAGGACTGGAGGAGGCCAAAGAGGAAAAATGACTGGCACCTCTCTCAGCAAGAGATGCCCCAGAACTCTCTCCATTCAACTTTAGAGAGGAAAGAAAGAGGGCTAGTTCTTAGATCTATTGCATCTAGCTCTTAACTCCCACAAACATTGACCAAA
Source organism: Carlito syrichta (assembly GCF_000164805.1). Lineage (NCBI taxonomy): Eukaryota > Metazoa > Chordata > Mammalia > Primates > Tarsiidae > Carlito > Carlito syrichta. The sequence continues at coordinate 322,542 of NW_007254969.1, read as the reverse complement.
CATATTCTTGCCTTTGAGTACCACTTCTCTTCCTTGGTGATAAAATGGAATGGAATGCTGTGGCCTAGCCCTGAGGGAGGATGGAGAAAAAGACCATGGTTTAGGAATCTCCTGGGCCTGCCAGAGCCCAGTATGGTGAAGGATGAAGGATTTGGAGCCAGAGAGACCTGGCTCTTCTCCTGGCTTCTCCACTTATTCATTGTATGACCTTATAAAAATCACTTAACTTCTCCAAGCCTGACGTTCCTCATCTAAAAATAGATCATTCCTACCACCACATAAAATATTTTATAAAAATTAAGAAATAATGTGAGTAAAGCTCTTAGTGTAGTACCTGGTTCAGTGTGTGTATTAAATCAATGGCTGCTGTTGTTATCATTACATAAAATCCAGGAGTCACTTCTGCAGCATTCCTGACAAATTATTATCTAATTTTTGTTTGAGTGTCTCTAGGGACAGTGTGCTTATTACCTCACAAGGGAACCTATTCTGTTACTGGGTAGCTGTAGAAAATTATTCTTCTTTGTTTGAGAGGACACCTCTTACTCCTGCCTCTTCCCCTGGAGCGAGATAAAATAAGCATGCTCTCTCTTCCATATGACAGTCCCTTATGTATTTGAAGACAGTTGTCATGTTCCCCCCCGAGCCTTGTCTTCGCCAGCATCAACCTCCCTAATATTCTTAGCCGTTTTATATGAATTAGCTTCTAGGCCCTTCACCACCCAGATTGCTGCCCATCATCCTGAAAAGATGAGGCAAGAATCTCTGAAAATTGGTCTTCATTTTATTGTCAAATAAAAGTTACTCCCTGAGACAACTCACACTAGCCAGTTCATCAAAAACACTGACGAATTCAGGATAAGATGATTTATTAAAAAATGACCCAGCCTTGCTAATTCATCCCTCCAACAAGTGTTTATTGGGCACCTACTCAAGTGAAAGGCAGCTTGTTAAGCACCTGAGACACACAGATGAACACCAGCTTGGTTCCCAGGGATCTCACAGTTCAGCATGGGAGACCCAGGAAAGACAGTCAGACCGACGTCCAACACCAAAAATGAAAGTGCTGAGAAGAAGGGAAGAGAGAAAGCCTTGAGGACAGGGCTCTGCTTCACTCATTCTCCATTCTCCTCACTGCATGAAACCTATTCCCATACTATGCATTCCTCCACAGCGGCCATTTCCTTGTATAAAATTCCCCAGGAGCTGGGCTCGGTGGTTCAACCTGTAATCCCGCACCTTTGGGAGGCTGAGATGAGTGAATTGCCTGAACCCGCCGATTTGAGACCCGCCTGGGCAGCGAGACCTCATCTCTACAATAAATAAAAATATCAGCTGGGCGTGGTAGTGCATGACTGTAATTCCGGCTACTCGGAAGACTGAGGCTGAAGGATCGCTGGAGCTCAGCAGGTCGAGGCTGCGGTGGCCGGGAGCCGTCACTGCCCTCCACCCTGGGTGACATAGTGAGACTCCAACTCAAAAAATAAATAAATAAAATAAAATTCCCCAGGGACTGAGCTTTCTAAGGCATAGTGTTAAATGAAAATAGCAAGGTGAAAAAATGACATCTACATTAATATATCATCTATACAATAGCTAGCAAATAATGCATTTCAATGTATTATATGGCAATAATAGAGACATAGATTAGATAAATGATAGATTAGATAGATAGATAACAGACAGACAGATAGATAATGTTTTTAAAATCCCCAACAGCTTTTCAATACATTTAGAATAAAATCAAACATCTGACTCTTGTTCTTTAGGCCTCAAATGTCTTTCCAGTTCTCCAGCCTTTCTTGTTCTCCTGTCTCCCTCACTGTGCTTCAGCCACAAGGGCTCACATTTTCCTTGAACACGCTAAAAGCTTTCCTGATATAAAGCTTCATACTAGTTGTTCCGCTGTGTGAAATCCTCCTCTCTCTGATCGTCCTAGGAGTTACTCTTCTTGACATTCAGATCCTGGCACATAGGTCACCTCCCCAGGAAACTTTCCCTACCATCCAAGCTAAAGGAGCCATCATATTACTATTATATTGCTTGATTTTAAAGTATTTATTTAGTACTTTCTTACATCACTGTCAAATATCTATTGTGTTTGTGCTTATTTTTCTCTCCATCAGAATGTAAACTCCACGAATATAGAATCCTCCTCTGTCTTACTTACCAGTGGTTAGAACATTGCTAGGCACATAACAGACATTCAATAAAGAGTTATTGAATGAGTTAATGAATTGCTGATGACCCAATACCTACCATAGTCCCTGGCACCTAGACACCTTTGAGAGAAATGAGTGAGCTGGGCTCGGTGGCTCAGCCTGTAATCCCGTGCCTTTGGGAGGCTGAGGTGAGTGGATTGCCTGAGCCCGCGGGTTCGAGACCCGCCTGGGCAGGAAGACCTCATCTCTACAATAAATCAAAAAAATCAGCTGGGCGTGGTAGCGCGCGCCTGTAATTCCGGCTACTCGGAAGGCTGAGGCGGAAGGATCGCCAGAGCCCAGCAGGTCGAGGCTGCGGTGGCCGGGAGCGGCCACTGCACTACAGTCTGGGCGACAGAGTGAGACTCCAACTCAAAAAAAAAAAGAGAGAAATGAGTGAACTGAGATGAGAGAGAACAGCTGTGGTTCACTGGGTCCATGGAAGGTGGAAATGAATTATACAAACTTCTCATGGGACACGATTTTGTTATGGGTCAGCCCTGCCTGCCACTCACTGTCATTCATTTCATTCTTACACATGTGGAAGTGAATTTATGATAGACGTTAAAGTCACCTAAACTTCTCTGGTGCCACCTCCACACTGTTGAGAAACAATCAAATTAGCATCTTGGGGTTTCAAGGGTCCAGAAGTAATCTCAGTATTGTAGACTGGGGCTCCTCCCAATGACCCAGAGTCACCACAGGCTTTACAGATTGCCTCACTGTTGTCTGGTGTGGGCTATCACACTCTCCAAATACCTTGTGACACCTGTCTGCCTATTGTTTCTCCAACTACCTCTGTGCTCATAACTGGGGCACCTTTACTGTGTTCCCAATCACCAGCACCGTCTCCACCATTAGACTATCCTAAAATTCAAAACTTTTGGGGAAGGGAACCATGGCTTCTTTTTCTCCAAAAGTAATAGTTAAATATTACCATTAGAATGTTCATCTTTGATTAATACTTCTTATGAAATAATCCATCTCTCATGAATAATATAGGAAATCCTTGAATAAATATAAAAGACAAAATTTAATTATTTAAAAATGAAAATCTCAATCCCTTACTGTTGAACAATTGAGACCTGATTTGTAGAATATGGAAAAATATGACCTAATTTTTAAAAGATGGTAATTTGCTTGTTATTGCACTGATAACCATTGGATGTTAGAAATACGTTTTAGCAAAGAGTGTATATTTATAAAATCTTACCTCTGTGTCACAGCAGTATAATATATACACTAAAAAAGATCTTTAAATTGCATGTATGCTTCAACAGCATCTGCTACTCTTTACTAATATAAACCCATTAACCATTGCTCACTACTTCAACCTGCATTTCCATCTGGCTTATCAGCAACACCAAATGACCATATTGAGTGGAGTGGAGAGTTCTCATGCTGTTCGATAAACTACAAGTTGGCACATAACCTTGCCCATGCCCATCATTACAGCTCATGTTGGTCCATGCTCCTCCCTTCGCCTACCCCCTACCCCCTAGCCACATAGCTCATTCACCTTCTCACTTTGACCCGACTCACTCTCCTTTCCAGGACTGTGACATGGCAGTCCCCTTCTGACTGAGCACTAGTCCCTTTCTTCTTAGCCTCGCTGACTTCCACATCCTCTAGGTATCAGCTCCAAGAAAGTTTCCTTAGGGAGGAATGTGCTCATCTTTCTTCTGTTACTCCCATGGAACTCATTTTTCTCCTGTCTTAACCCTCTTCACATAGTGATTTGATGTTGGTCTTCACTTCTAGACTGTAAGCATCATGAAAGCAGGGACAGTGCATGTGTTGGCACATAGTCGACACAATAAATATCTGTTCAATGAATAAGTGAAGAAGTGACTGAATCAAGGAATGTCCTGGAATCATCTTTATTTAAATTAGAATTTTCGAAGTCTATTTTAAAAAGGAGCCAGTACTTTCATTGTATTCCCTGTCTTAAGTCAATCTTAATTTTTACTAATGAAAGTAGTTACTTTAGCTGGGTATGGTGACTCAGCCTGTAATCCCAGCACTTTGGGAGGCTAAGGTGAGAGGATGGCCTGAGCCCAGGGTTTGAGACCAACCTGGGCAGCATGGTGAGACCTCATCGCTACAATAAATCACAAAAATACTAGCTGAGCGTGGTGGTGTGCATCTGTAGTTCCAGCTACTTGGAAAGCTGAGGCGGAAGGATCGCCTAAACCCAGCAAGTCGAGGCTGTGGTGTCTGTGAGCGTGCCACTGCACTCCAGCCTGGGCAACAAGAGTGAGACTCCAACTCAAAAAAAAAAAAAAGAAAAGAAAATAGTTTACCATGGAAAATTGAAGCAATATTATTTACCACTAATATAACTTAGTGTAAGTATGAAGCTGTCCATGTGCAACAAACTGAAAGCTGAGTAGTAGTTTTTATACGTTATGAGGTCTTAGAAGTTTCCTCCTACATTTGAGAGGTTTAAGGGGAGAGAAAGAAATGGGGTGGAATCAACACTTGAAAACGTGGAACATTCAGGGAAAGATGTTCGTTGATAAATAAGTTTTGACCACACTCATAAACTAGCCTTTCTCAGACCTGTTTGACCACCGATGCCTTTGGGGACAGCAGAACAGTGAAATAGTTGAGAACGTAAGCTTAGATCCAGATTCAATTCTGGCTCTTCTGGTTCTAGGCATGTGACTAGTTCTTCCGGTTGTCACTCAACTCCATTTCCTCCTTGGTGAATGGGACCGATATCCTTTCTATTGTGCCTGTGTGTGTTGCTGAGGCTAGAAAGCTAAAAGCTACATTCCATGGTTTCCTTCTTGCAAGAGTTCCTGATGCAATTTAGGTTCTGCCAATCAGATGCTGTCTGGCAGACCAGAATTTGGAGCTGAGTTTAGTGAGGTGAGGGGAGGCAGTGCCTAAGACACCTGTGTTGGTCCTTTGGCACCTGGCCCTGGTACCTGGGGCACAAGGAATGCGGTGGATACCTCGAGCCAACAGTTTCAGCAGCAGCTTCCTGTAGCCTAGATGACAGCTAAAGAGAAGGATCTTGAAACCTGCAGTCCTCAGAGCAGCATCTTGATTGTGGCAGAGCTGGAAATTCCTGGATGGATGATCAGTTTTTCTGGAAGACTACCCTAGGGCTCACTTCCTTAACATTCTTGATAATGTTGGAAGCACCTCGTTTCCTGTATTAAATCTCTTCTTTCTTATGATAGGGTGGCTTATGCTACTTACAATTAAAGCTTAACTGATATGCCTACCACACAACTTTGTTGTGAAAGTGAAATTAGATAACGTGAGTACCAGTCATGGTGCCAGGCCTAGCAAATAATAAGCATTTAGTAAATGGTAGGATTTTTGTTGCTGTGATTTCATTGAGTATCACCTGAATACATTGTATACAGAGCACTTGAGGTTTTCACCTTGATGAGAAGGAGACCCACATTTTTCTCCAACCCATCAGGGACAAAACGCATAATCAAAATGAGAAGGTGGTTAAGGTCATGCATTTTGAATGATTTTTATCTGCCTCCAGTTACTGAGCATGATCATTTTCATAATAGTGCTGTGTGTGAGATAATTATTGCAATGAGGAAGGCAGTTCCATTGACAGGGATAAAGCATAGGACCAGCTTTTAAGGCTCCAGTAGAGAAGATGCTCCATTATGTTTCCCATTGTAGCCCAAGACCATAGGCCTACTGAGCAACAGAAGGCCTGCTCTGGGCGAGCATTTTAATTGCAGCAGATCTGGGCAGCAAAAACATGAGCAAGCAAGAGCCCCAGAGGCCTCAGCCCAGATTGCTGCTTGTCAGGGGCCCTACGACTGCTCTGACTCTGGGCAATTGCCCTTTAGAAGCCATCGCTGGCCCTGCCTGTGGGCTACTTGGCCTGTACATTGGCTCACAGATGATATCCCTCTGCCTTTGTCTAACTCTCGTGCTTTTCTTGTCCCTGCCTGACTTTGAATGCACAGGGTCTGCCCAATAATGACTCATAACAGCAAGGCTTAGAAGACCTAAGCCACTGTGCCTACTGGCCCAGGAGCAGTGTGAGTGAGACAGGAGGAAGGCAGCCAGAGACAAGCTCTGCCTTTTTTGCTATTTTGCCTGAAGCACTGATGGCAGCTGCACTCATGTTGGTCTGGGAAGCTAATTCCCAATTCGGTTAAATTTTTCCCCATGTGGCACGGGGTTGGAGTCTGTGAGGTCCTGTCTCGTTTTCCATGTTTTCAAACTTAACCATGGCAGGTCAGTTTTTAAAACATGACCTCCAGCTTCTAGACAGAACAAAATTATTATGGCAGCATACTACTCAAATATTACTAAACCTTGTCATAAAAAATATAGATATAAACCGGGCTTGGTGGCTCAGCCTGTAATCCCTCATTTGGGGATGCTGAGGTGAGTGGATTGCCTGAGCCCGCAGGTTCGAGACCCGCCTGGGCAACTTGGCGAGACCTCATCTGTACAATAAATCCAAAAAAAAAAATTAGCTGGGCGTGGTAGTGCGTGCCTGTAGTTCCAGCTACTTGGAAGGCTGAGGCGGAAGGATCGCCTGAGCCGAGCAAGTTGAGGCTGCGGTAGCTGGGAGTGGCCACTGCACTCCAGTCTGGGCGACAGAGTGAGACTCCAACACACACACACAAAATACAGATATATAAACTAGAATAGCAAGATTAAATAAAAAGGATGGCATCTTTAACAAAATGAGATGACAGGGAATTCCCCTGTTGTCCTGAAGACCCCAGGATAAAAATGGTAAAAGCCAAGCCACCATCAACAGCAGAACCTGCACAGGACACACACAGGGTTGTCACTCATGGAGGCCATGGAGGAGATAGAAAAAAGCATTTTGGTAGCCCTAAGAGCTTTGAAACACAGACATCACCACCAAATGCTCATGCCTAAAAAGAGAGTGGAATCCTTGGCAAGCAAACTTAGAAACAGCCAATTGGCAAAACTGGAGGAAAGTTCCACAGACTGCTGAGCCGATGAATGCAAGTCAACCACAGGAAGCACTTGCGAGAGGGTCAGAAAGCCATGGGCAGCCTCCATTCTCAATGGCCTCAGAATTAGCCAACTCCATCTTCCCCTCTGGAAAGATTAGACCTTTACCCTGGGAAAAAACTGATATGCATGCAAAAATTGAGCACTGTGGAAACAACACTGGGAAACGGAGAGGAAGCTCATTAAAAGTAGAAAATCTCAGAAATGATCCCACTGAAAGCCAGCAGATATGAAAAAGTTCTGTCAGAGTGCAGGGGGGGAAAATGAGAAAATAAGGGGGAAAAATACTTCAGAATGAAGACTAAACTAAAAGAAACATGAAGACTAGACAGCAGAGAGCAGGACAACAGAGAAGTGGATGACAGAAGGGAGATGTAAGTTCAACCAATTATGAGAAAAATAAACAAGAGACAGCTTACTTTTAAGGGAAAGGAAGCCAAGAAAATGACATTCCATTAGAGTGAGCATCCTAGCACCCACACTGTGGTCTCTACATATCGTTTCCTACTGGAAGGAAAATGATTTGCTAGGAGAAATTGCTGATTTCATATGTAGGGGAAGAAATGCCTAAAATGAGTCTGAGCTATCTTGTTCTACCAATGCAAAGAAATTTATCAAAGGGACACTAGAGCCCATGCTTCAGTTATTATGATGATACTGTAGGATGAAATGCAACTTTTGACAACATAAGGTGTCTGTCTGAATGCTTGCAATGCACTCAAGAGTTTTCTTTCCCAGAAATGGTGATTCTTTGAAGTGGAGTCATAGGGATTTCTAACCAAAAAAATTTAACAATTTCTCTACTTTTTTTCTGTTCCAAAAGATATAGAGAAAATGCACCTGGCTCCTCTGTGTCTTTCAACTCTTTTATGCTATTACAGAATGGAAAAGCTATTCTACCATTACATAAAAGAAATGAGACACCATTATGTTAGGCAACTTAGAGGGTAAAATGTGAATTCCTGAAGATGTGACAAGGCAGTTCAAGTTGCTGTTATCAAATGGAATTAAAACCCTTTCATGTATTCTGTTATATTTTTAACCCTTGATAAAGGTTAAATCTATACATATATAAGCAATTCCATAAATTCAAAATAAAAAAGTTTAAAAGTTCAATGATCACTACTGGGGATCACTAGGGCACTAAGTTAAACTAGGCAGAGAAAAATAACTCAAGCGTTTGTTCTCCATTTCTAGTATAAACTACATTGCAAGGTAACCAAATAGATAAAGGGGAGCGGGGAGTCTTTGCAGAAGAATTCTAGCTAATAAATGCAAAAGTAATTATAGAATTAAAATATCACCATGTTTAAAAACCTCATGAAATAATGGCTCTAAAAATAATTATGAATGGATGTTGTAAAATAATAGATATAAATGGGAAATTTAATAAGAGACATAGGCTGACAACACTGAACCCACTGATCAATCTTAGCATCACTAAAAGTGGAATGGCCAGAAACGTTATAGCCCTTTTGATGTGATGCAATCGGAAGTATATAGTACCCACTTTGAATTATGTCCTAAAAATTTGAAACTAACCGAGCTCTGAGATCTAGTGATCAGTTTACAAGATAGAGAAACATGTTGAAGGATACCACAAGGAAGCAATTAGCTACATCTTGGTCTACAGGATAAAAGGCTTTGTCTCTCCAACAAATTGATAGAATTAATCAAAAAGGATGGGAGACGAGTTTACAGAATAAATAGACAAAGCTACCAAATGTTGTGTGAATCTTGTTAAGGTCCCCCTTTGAACAAGCTGCTTTTGTCTATGACTGGATCTGGATATTTTCCATTTGTTCTAGAGCCACTCCAAACCCTGCTTGATTCTAGGTCCTAGGAGGCTGGTCTTTATTAACTAAATAAAAGAGGTTAGTGAACTATGGTTTGTGAGCCAAATCTGGCCAGTGGCCAGTTTATATATGGGCTGTGAGCTAAAAAGGATTTTTACATTTTTAAAATAGTTATACAAAAAAAAAAGAAAGAAAGAAAGAAAAGAAAATGGGACAGACATTGCATGTGGCCCCAAAGCAAAAAATATTAATCATTCTTTCTTTTTAAAGAAAAAGTTTGCTTACTCCTGAACTAAATTACCTAGGATCCTTTGAATTCAGATTGAGTTTGGTCAATGGGAGGCACCAAGGGGAGCGAGGGTGAAAAGAGAGAGATGAAAGTGTTTATTCTCCCTTCTCCTTTTCTCCTAACAGATTATTCTCTCCAAGTTCCAGGATGCTTCCTCCCTTTGTGACTTCAGGCCTACAGGGGATAACAATTTTTCATTATTGTGAGCCTCCAAGGTACTGCACCATCTCTGGTTGATTTCACTTAACCTTTACCACATCTTTGTAAATAGTCCCGTTATTAAAGTCTTTGTAATCACTTCTTTTGAATATGTCATACAAATGTTTTCTGCCAGGACCCTGCTCATACAGACTAGATATTAGATGGAAACTTTGTTGGATATAATGATGACATGGTAGCTGTGTTGAAAAATGTCTCCAGATAGACAGATGCTGAAATATTCATGGATAACATGACATGATGACTGGAATTTGTCCTTAAATACTCCTGAAAAAGAAAAAGAAATGGAGAGAAAAATGAAACAAGATACACACATCTATAAGATTATCTATCATTGGGTATATATAGGGATTCATTATACTACTCAGTTTTCTGTATATTTGAAAAAAAATATTAAAAATTGTACTCTAACGCTATACTAGCTGTTTAATGAAGGAAGACAATTATATTGAAGAAATTGTATTTGAAGGGCCAACAAAGATAAGGGCAAACCCTGTGATCAAGAGCATATATTTTGGTGATGAAGACCTGGGTTTAAATCTCACTTCAAACACTGAGTAAATAAATGTAATAGCTTTCCAATTATTTCTTGATCTCATTTTCTAATATGCAAAATGTGGATAATATATCATGAGACTACCAAAAAAAAAACCCCAATTAAATAAAATAATGCATGGAATCTACCTGATACCTAGTAGATGCTTAATAAATCATATTTGAGGCTGGTATCACTATTAATTATAATACTTCATATTCAGAGAAAAGAATGCAATTGAGCTTGGGGTGATCAGGAGGGGAAAAAGGAAAACTGGTAGCTACCAAGAATATTTTAATAGATATCTGTGTCCTCTAATATAGATTGAATTTGTTGTGAGATTTCTTTGTCACTAGAGACCTACCATTTTTCCAGGCTAATTGAACTGTATCGTTTGAGATAAAAAGTGCAGTCAAAGCTATTTAAATAGCACGAGGTAATTAGGAAACTAGTTTAATGGATAAAATCTCAAAGGGAACCCATTTCCCCCCCTATTTTACAGAATAGGGAACCACATTGGTTCAAGCCTTTGAATTGGAATGATTTTCATTCTAATGGCATGGGAAGTTAAAATCACATTATAATAAGAACTTTAAGAAGCACAGATGTTTTGCAATATGACTTTCTGCCTATCCCTCTGAATGATTCAAAGAAAAGATATAGTGGTGTGTTATGGTGCACATTTGTTTTAATATTTGGCTTGAGGTTCTTGATAAATTATTAACTGATCAACATGATGTCGTGTGAAAAGGCTATAAAACAAAATTATGTCTCTACTGAGATAAGTGAGTGGCAAAGACGTGCTCATTAGCAGCGTCTACACATGCACAAAGAATGACAAATTGAAACAATTCTGTTAGTAACCTCATGTCCCAAAATCTCTCGAACCTGATATATTCACTTGACTGAGCAAGAATTGCTTGGGGCGCTAAAATTTCTAAGTAATTGCCCTTCTTTTCTCCCTCACATTAGTTTAGCTGTGTCTGCAAGCACAGATGGTCTTCCCTTTGTTTTACCTTAACTGATCTGGTTGTTTAAGCTGGCCACTTAACCGAGGCAAAACAAGCTCCCTCGAGGGTCCCCTGGGTCTCTATCAAGAAACAGACACTCTCTTAGTTGCCTCCAGTAGTCCCCGAATGCTCTTTGCCTTTCTACACATTCCTCTAATGTCCTCTTTTTGTTGTTATGCTAGGGTTGTTAAAGACCCATACGTTTAATTTTTTTATCTGCTTCAGGGAGGTCAGAATTTCAACAAGAATCCAAATCTCAACTGTAAATAGTGGAGAACTTTACTAGAAAAAACTTGGAACTCTGCATTTATCTGGGTGATAGAAGGTGGATAATCAGAGGAAGTTTAGGAGGTGTGGGGACCCTTGATGAAGTCCTCAGAAGGCAGTATCTAGCCAACCCACATCTGCTCGTGACACTTTTGCTGTCATGGAGCAAAGCCAGCAAAAACCTCTCTGCTCTGTCACTGAAATGTACTTTGAATGAGGAACAAAACAGACAAGCAAAACCTGTATCCAACCTAGAGACTGGAATTCTAATGCTCTCTTCCCAAGCAAAATCTAGAGAACATTAACATTGAAGGGTATCAAAATGCTTCCATTCATTGCGTGGCCTGATTTTCTGACTGATTCTGAGCCATTTCTTCTCTTAGCCTCTTAATTTTTTTATAAAGGAGGGAAAAAATTAATGAGCTAATAATTACCACCATAAATGTCACTTGAGAAGACACTATAGTGTTCACGTGCTTCAGGCTCCTTGCAGGAGAGATACCTGAGAATCTATTCCTCTAAGACCTTCCTCTTGGTGATCCAACACCCTCTTTTACTGGAGGCGAAAGCCTTATTTGTTTCTCTTTCCCAGGTTATACATTTGTATTCAACAGAGACCTTCTAGAGACAGTGTTTTATTTTTATTTATTTTCTTTTTTATTATTATAAAGATATGGGGTACAATTCAGGGTTAGGTATACAAACGTTGATTATGCAGGTACCCTTGTTAATGAGGTATGCCCCTCCCTCCCCTAGCAGTTTCCCTCAACTGCCAATCCTAGCCCCCCTCCCCTGACAGTTTCCCACTACTGCCAATCCTTTTCTTATAGTATTATAATTGTTCAAGGTCCACTCATGAGTGAGAACATATGGTACTCTGTTCTTTGTTTCTGTGATAGATCACTGAGTATGATTGACTCTAAATCCATCCAAGTTGCTGCAAAGTTCATATGTTTGTCCTTCTTTGTGACTGCATAATATTCCATTGTGTATATGTACCACGTTTTTTTTCATCCAGTCCAGCTTCAATGGGCAACATGGTTGGTTCCATGTTTTTGCTATTGTGAATAGAGCTGCAACAAACATATGTGGGCATGTATCTTTTTTGTAGAATGATTTGAGTTCCTCCGGATATATTCCTAATAGGGGAATTGCTGGGTCGTATGGAAAGTCAATTTCTAGTTCTTTCAGAAATGGCCACACTGTCTTCCAAAGATGTTGCACTAGTTTGCATTACCACTAGCAGTGTAGAAGCGTTCCTTTTTCTCCACATCCTCACCAGCATCTGTTGTTTGTTTTATTAATGATGGTCATTCTTACTGGGGTTAGGTGGTATCTCAACGTGGTTTTGATTTGCATTTCTCTAATGATGAGTGAGGCTTAGAGACAGTGTTTTAACCCAGTATTTTCTAAAGTGTTGTTCTTCAGAACTTTGTTCTCAGTATGTCAATAGGTATGTCCAGAAAAGCTCTCCCTGGCTCATGAGGCTTAGTGAATTCTGACATCCATACCCTCTTCTTAGTGATGCAAAACACATGTCAGCAATTAGAGGTCTGAGAAGTCCTGCAGTAAAGACAATTATTTGGGTCTGTATGACTCATTGTTTCCCAAACTTTTTTTCTTTGTACACTTATTTTGCACCCTGTGCAGCAGTGTTCCAGAGAACACAAGCTTATAAAATGCTGATTACCTTAGTGGCCCCAATCACTGCATCATAAATCTTGTTGATAAAATGTAGAGTGTATGTGGTGGGAGAGTAGGGCATAAGAATTCAGAACTAGGGACCCACGAAGCCACATGTTTATCAAGCATTGCTTCTAGACTTACTCAATAATATAGGGTGAAATTATATGGTGACCATTTTTCAAATATATGAAGATGTTATAATCTACTAAATATGAATCCATGTAAAATCACCACGGAAATTTTTAGTAGATCCTTTTGTTTTGCATGTTTTTTCAGTCATCAGAAACTAAAATTATAACTATTATGTGATAGATCTGTAAAATGTGTTGATGTCAAAATGGTTTTTTGTTTGTTTGTTTTTTGCCCAAGGGGGTAAAAAGGTGCATAAACCAATCCTTTAAAGCAAAAACTCTAAAGGTTGGAAATTCAGGCATGGTGCCAGCAGCGGGGGAGACTCTGAGAGTGCAAGTTCTGGTTCCTCCCAAATCATAACACACTGTGTCACCTGGTCACCCATAAGCAACCTGGGTGTATAGGGCCCAGTGCTATGGATGGGGTCTTCACATCTCTCTGAGGCCAGGGCTCTGTGGGGTGCTTGGCACAGCACACACAGTGAAACTGATGTTTCTGGATCCCAGCTGTATAAATGAGCGGCAATGGCCAGATGTGACCGTCCTGACCCTGTTTGTGTGTAGCATGGACATGCAGCCTCCATGACCCCCAGGGACCTTGCTGGCTTTGGGATTCTATGACAGCAGACTTCTGCAAGTTGCTCATCAAAAAGTCAGCAGAACTCCCATGTAAAAGAAAAATTGTATTCACAGATGCTGTTCTCTCCAAAAAGAGGGCAAATGCAGGTCTGTCCACTGAAAGCAAACTCAATCATGCCCTTAATCACAAGGATGATCAGCCTGGTCAGCTGAAAGAGTACGGCTCGCATTGTCCAACCTCATCATTACTCTGCAATCATTACAACCCTGATGGTGAGATGATCATGGTGATTATCATAGCTTGTAGTTATGCTACTAGCACATTATGTGGCTCAGATCATGTCTTCCCTAGCCCAGCTGATAGACAACATTTAATTTTGTTCTTGGTTTAAGAAAACCCTCATTGCTCTGTAGCATTTGGTCTTTTGCAAACACTCTGAATTCACTGAGCTTTAAGAAATGTTCATATTTAAATCCTAGCCCTTCACTCTGAGATTGAAAATGAAAACTGACCCACAACACAATCAGATGCAGCTAGACCTGGCATCTACTTTTCATGCTGGGGCCACACCCGGCAGAGGTGGCTAAGGGGAATAAAGGCCAGTCACAGGGAAACGGGAACTCTTGGACTCTCATTTGTCTTAATGACTCAGTGGCTGTTGACCTGGAGGAAATCCAATCCAAAGAAGCCAAAGAAGCAATGGTGTGTCTGATTCCATATTTTATTCTTAGCTGCAAGGTTTTGACATTTTCACCTGGGACTCTGGCTCAGAGTTCTTTTATTTCTTTCTTTGCCAGGTCATTTCTCCCCTTTGTTTTCAAATTGATCACGTCATGTGGGGTTTACAGTTTCAGCTGATTTTTCTGTGCCGTGTACTTCCAATTATGGTTCCGCAGTTTTCACTTCTGAATCTTGTTTTTGAGTCCCCTGAAAAAGATACGTTTAGATGGCTAATAGTGGGAAGATCAAGAAAAATAAAACAGAAATTTGCATACTTTATTGAATTTTAACTTCAAATTTCTTTCAGGAGGAACATGGATGGATTTTTTTTCTTGGTTTTACCTAGTTTCCATTTTCCTCATTTGCCAAAAAAAGAAAGATAATTAACATTTCTAAATAAAGGTCCCTGGCATGGAGCCAACTAAAAATAAGATTTTTACATAATATGAAGCACCTAGATTAGTATATATAAACTGAAGGAGTTGAAGATATGGACGGAAGAAATTAGTCATCGGTTCAAACTTTCTGGTTACATCTACACAATTTCAGGCATTTGGAAAAAAATTGAACATTCCAGTCAGACTTTAGAATATTTTCAAATATTTAGTTGAATTGTAAGCAAGTTTTTTTGGTTTTCAGTGCTCAGTATTTAGTGGATAATCATTTTCATGAAAACATTTTTATTCATAATCTTGGGAATTAATCACTTGTTATTCATGGGGCCATTTACACAGGAGTGACATCATTTTAGATGTCGACCATGTGTCCATGATACCAAATACTTTCTGAATAAAATTGACCAATTCATTTGACTCTGTCACCGCGTGGGGTCTCATGATAATGTTTGTTCAAGCAGAGTGTTCTGCTAGACTAAGGAGAGGCTTTCAGATGAAAATACGATGTTTGACTCTCTGGGGACCTAAATAAACCAGTTAAGCTTTTATTAATCCATGCCTTATCTTGATATTTGTTTCAAAATATGCAGAAAAGGGAAAAAATGATCCCTTTTAGGAAGTCAGATTAAAGCATTACCGAGAAAGAAGCCTGAAGTAATGCATATGGAATGGCTAAGGGCAGCAGGATAGCTTTCTAAAATATGTCCTCTTTAAAAGCACTTGGAAACTGAGGAAGAAAGGGGAGCTGGCCCTTGAGACATTTAGCGCTGGTTGGGGAGTATCCTGGCTTAGTACAGTGTCCCTCACATTTGTGTTCTACAGACTGTACTCCTCTGGGTATTAATGAGTGCGTTAAGAGAAAAGAGCTCAAGGAAGTTTGGAAACAGTTGAGCTTGCATAGAATTGAGCAGATTAGCCGGGCTTGGTGGCTCAACGTGTAATCCCGCACCTTTGGGAGGCTGAGGTGAGTGGATTGCCTGAGCCCACGGGTTCGAGACCCACCTGGGCAGCGAGACCTCATCTCTACAATAAACCAAAAAATCAGCCGGGCATGGTAGTGCATGCCTGTAATTCCGACTACTGGGAAGGCTGAGGCAGAAGGATCGCTGGAGCCCAGCAGGTCAAGGCTGCGGTGGCCAGGAGCGGCCACAGCACTCCAGTCTGGGTAACAGACGTAAGACTCCAACTCAAAGAAAAAAAAAAGAGTTGAGCAGATTTCTTTATTGCAGGACTTCTCAGAGCCTTAAATATGTTTATGTGCATTGTAAATTTTTAAGAGAAAATATAGTGTCAACTTTTCAAAGGTAACTTAACCATAGAACAATCTTTTATAGATACACTTATTGATATCTCCTCATATGATGTTCCAAGAAAACTGTTTTAGGAAATTATGGTGCCCTTGAAAGAGCCCTGGGTTTAGAAGCAAACACACCAGAATGTAAATTCCAGTTCTATCACCTGCTGTTTGTGTGATCCTAATCAGATCACTTTCTAATGTGAGGCTCAGGTTTGTTAGCATAAAATGCAGATTTTGATCTCAGGTTTTTTGGTGTAAAATGTAGATGATTTTGACCTGTGTGGTACCAAATTCTCACAAGAATGAATGGACATAGTAATAAATATAAACTAAAATTATAAACAGTGAAACAAGAAATAAATGTTCATCCATATTATTAATAAATCAGGTAATGAATTATAAATGTAATCTTCAGACATTTATATTAGCAACAAATTTTCAGTTTGGAAGTTTTAGTTCTAGTTTTATGGGCATTACCAATAAAGCTGATAGTTAGCAGAAAAGATTCACTCATACTTGGCCATGTTCTGCAAAACATTTATTTTTGATGACCCCTAAACAGTTAGCAAAGTAGTCCCAAAGGAGTATCCCCCATTTGATTAAAAAATAGTTGGGAAATCTCTGCCCAATTCTACCCACAAAAATGTGGTGACCAATTCCCTCCCTGAGCTTTTGGAACGAACACAGCTAGTTTAGAATTTATGTCTGGTCTTTAAACTCTGAAATAAGCTGAATTGTGTAAACATTTTGGCACAGTATGCAGGGAGTTAAACGCATTACTCTTGGCATTATTAACAGGTGGTGTGGGAATAAGTTGCTATGGAAAGTTCATGCTGCAGTGTCAGCAGAAGAAAATATATTTTATAGGCTTACAGAGATGGAAGGAGGGGGCACACAGGGTCCATAGGGTCTGATGCATGAAGATGGCTGACAAATACTTTCCAGCTGTCACAACTGCACATGGGGCTGGATGATGTCTTGTAGTGTTATGAATGTAAACGTTACTCAATTAACTGTTTTGAAAGCAGAAGGATTGCTTCTAACAGAGAGCAATTTCTAGGCACCTGAAATGCTTGAAGCCCCTATTATTTTCCATGTTGCCTGGTCTCTTGAGAGAGATCACCAGTCTTCAAACAAAGGCTTCCTAGTGCTCTAAGGATATAAAAATAGACATACGAAGAATATATTCTTTTTAATAAGCAGAGCAGCTGTCAACTTCTACAAAGCTGAGCCTGAGTCAGGGTCCAGTCTATCCACACAGCACCCCATCTCCTCCGGCCACCCCCTCTTTCCATGTGGCAGTTTCCAAAGAACAATGCAAGCAGGGCAAGAGGGAAAGGGCTTAAACCACAGGGGGACACATTTAGGTTGGAACTTAGGAAGAGCTTCTGTTGACCACAGCATAAAAGACCAAAGACAACGAATCTCTTTTGCTGAAGAATATAAGGTGGAAGGGCCCAATCAAAATGATTCAAGGATCCCTGCAAGGTAATTTCTTATCTTCTGAAAATGATAAAAAAACAAACTATAAGTTGCCGAAAGAAAGACCCAAATACCCTATATTGACATACAGGTAGGAGTAGAATCTGGCACTAAGCCTGACAATAGAAAAGTGATGACCCAGAAGGAATATACATTGAAACCTGAGCAAGAGAGAGACTATGTAGACAGCAAAGCCAGCACTGGATCCAGACTGCTTTGTGAGGTTGGGGGCCTTCTTGAACTCCAAATCACCTCAGGTTTCTCCCAGATAACTCTGTGAGTACTTTTGCCAAGCAGGTGATGAGTTTTCATAGCTCATGTTGTTTCATTATTCCCATGTGAAGGATGAAAGGTGATCTTTTTATTAAGCTGACCCTGTAACTACAGCTCACTCACTCAAAAAGCCTCAGGGTCCTATTCCAAAGATCTGTCTTCCAGCACTGAGAAATGCCCAAAGACCCTGGAGTTGTTTGCCATCCTCAGGTTTACAACATTCCACACCCACTGGGCTGTAGGCTTAGGGTCATTCAGTCCAGGGTTAGGAATGTTGGCTTTGGCATCTAAGAAACCTGGGTTCAGTTTTAAGTCTCAGTTCTGCCACTTGACTAGTCACGTGATGTTGGACAAGGTACTGAATTCTTTTTCACCTTCGTTTACACATCTGTAACTCCTCTTTTTTTTGAGGACTTGATGTGATAATTCATGTAGAGCACAGTGACTGGCACTTAGCAAATAATCAATGGTCGTCTTGTTCTTATGTTTCTTGGTCTCATAGAGAAAGAATTGCTTTGGGTACTTACAATGGTTTTGTGAAAGCACTCAGTCCCCATTCCATGAGAGAACCAAGTTATGCAACTTGTCTATTCTTATTACTACAGAAACTAGGAGAGAGGGAACGTGATAAAGCAGCAACAGTTCTGCCCCAGCTTCCCAAATCTTTACTCCTGTAATTCTCCTCTCACATCCAAGAGAATTGTGAGCCAAGACCTGGGCCAAGCGCTTGGAAGTTGTTAGCATTTCCAACAGCTGAGCTGGGTGAGGACTCATGGTTTCATCAGGTAATTTAAATAACTATATTTGAGTCTCTAACAGTATGTTTTGGGATAGCACAGGACCTGCCAACATGCATCTGTGCTTTTCAAATGAGAATTATTCAATTGGTGGAAAAAAACACCCAAACTCTTGTAACCAGGAAATATGATTACAGCATTCAAGACTGTCATTTAATTTGCTATAGTATTCAGTATGTTCTTCTATATCCAGAATTCTACACTGGAGAGATGAGCAAATGAGGTCAATTTATATTTATTGCTGTTGCATTGGGTGTAAGATATATCCACTGTGGCTTCTCCTGGTATTGAGATGCCCATTAAATGTCTCACAAAGAGACGTGCATATTGCCACATAGCTAGCCTCTTCTGGTACCCACATCTTTTTCTTTTCATAAGTTTACAAATACTGGCAACTGGGTCCCTGCAATCACAAGGACATCTTAAGTTGATTCTGTTCAAGGTTAAAGACATCAATCTAACTGAATGATGATACCAAGTTGCTTTTCTTATAAGATGCTAAGCAGTTACATGATTTTACTTCTTGTTTAGTTGACAGATTTAGAGGCTCTTGGAACTCAAATCCCAAGTCTCTTAACCCCTTATTGCAGCAATTAAAAAATGTGAGGCTTATTATTCTTGTGGCCTCTTCTCTTATGCTTCCCAATGTCAACAAATCTGGCACTTAAAATTAAAGCTACTATTAAAGCCACTCAATTATGTTGCTTGTGGTAACACAGAAAAGCAGGTGGTTCACTCAATTTTTCCCTTTTAAAACTGCCTGCAGTTCTTCCCATCTAATATTGTACCATCCTGTTAAACGAAGCAACTTACAAAGACGCTTGGCCCTACTCCTAACACAGCCAGCCAATTCCCTCCCCACATAAAACCACCACCTCCATCCTTCTGTGCTCTCTAACATTTGGCTCATATCGGTTCAGTCTTTGTTGCTCCTTTGTTTTGTATAGACAATGTGCTAAAGCTGAGGTCTACATCAACAGCCTTGGTTGTTAAGATTCAAAAAGAAATCACATTTCTGGGCCCACGTGACAGATAGGAAATTGGGGAGATGTCTTGAGTGCCTACTAGTGACAAGTGCTTCACATGCATTATCTTTCTAGGTCCTCACAAGAACCCTTTGAGGCTAAGGACAGCCTACCTCCTATCACTCTGGCTAGAACCGAACACTTGTCCATCTCTCAACCAGTCCTTGGCAAAGACAGTATAAGTGCATGAATGATTGACAGGATAACTGGGATGCACCCATGGGTACTTGAGATGAAGCCAGTTTCTTTCTCCTGAAGCCCAGGATTATGTGGAATAGGAGTACATTCATGAACAAAACTAGGAATTTGTTGGGAAGAAGTAGAGAAGAAAATAAATGCTGGGTCTGCCATACTCATCCCACTTCACTAAGTTCTGTCTGTTCTACTTAATGTTTTTCATGTTTATTCTCTTCTTCCCATGGTTCCAGTTTAAGCTTTTTGTGTCTTTTCCCAAGGTTATTACATTAGCATCCTAGATAGAATCTCTATCTCCAATTCATCTCTGGGTCTTTGCAGATAACCCTTTCTATATTGCACTATGATCAGCGGCCCCTTTTCTCCAGAACCTGCAATGATTCACTAGCAGATCACTGAAGCCCTTCTAGGATTCAGACCCAGTTTAGCTTTCCAGGTTTACCCTGCACAAATACTCAGTCACCAACCAAAAGGATTGCACAACTAGACTACTTTAAACCATCAAGCCTGGCAGTGTATTTCTTTTTAAAAGGACTCCTCAGCTGGGCTCGGTGGCTCAGCCTATAATCCCGCACCTTTGGGAGGCTGAGGTGAGTGGATTGCCTGAGCCTGCGGGTTCGTGACCCGCCTGGGCAGCGAGACCTCATCTCTACAATAAATAAAAAAATCAGCCGGCCATGGTAGTGCTTGCCTGTAATTCCGGCTATTTGGAAGGCTGAGGCGGAAGGATCGCTGGAGCCCAGCAGGTCAAGGCTGCGGTGGCCGGGAGCGGCCACTGCACTCCAGTCTGGGTGAGAGTAAGACCAACTCAAAAAAAAAAAAAAAGGATTCCTCATGCGCAAGAGCAGCTGTCAGTTAATGACTGAACTAATTTTCAAGCTAACTAATCTACCATCCCTACCAGTCTCCCCCAACCCATACCCCCGGTCACCCCCAGTCATGTAATACTGTAATGTCTATAGTGAGTGAGAGAAAATAAGTATATTGGCAGTGAGATTGGGTGAAGAGTGAAAGAATTCCTTTGTAACAGGGATTCCATTTCAAACACAAAACTGAAAGATTCATGCTGTACTAACCATTATAGCAAGTCTTCGAAGTCTGCCAGATAGAACAGTATGGCTCATGAGATGTCTGGCTCTGGATGTCAATTCTACCTGCTTCTAGCTGCTCCAATTTTGAGACCTTGTCAAATCTGAGTCTGTTAATTATTTGACGTGTGGTAGAGGCAATTTGGTGTAGAGGTTGAGTTCAAGATTCGGGAGTCAAAAAGAGCTGGGTTTGAATTCCAGCTTTGGCACTTGGTAGTTGCATAGTCTTGCACAGATCATTTACCCTTAGTCTCTTAATCTGTAAATTGGACACAAGCTAGTATACCACGGAGACAAATGAGACAATGTCTGTAATGTACTTAGTACTATTTTAGACACATAGTGAGCTCTCCATAAACATAGCTATTATTCTCAAAATTTTTGTTATCATTGACACTATTAAATCCACTTGACTTAAAATCAGTCCTAATACACTTGCCACAGCCTTATTTTTCCTCCCTCACAGTCTCCCTTGAATGAAATAGGTTTTCCATGTGTGGTTTTTCTTACACGTGGGCATAATTTTGCTTTCAACACCTCTTGGGTTCAGGCCTAGAAATTTTAAGAAATTGTTGCTACTAAAAGAAGAGGATAAAAGGAGACCAGCAACATGGGAAAAAACTGGAAGTGATAGAAATACCTTGCAGTGGCTCAGACAGTCTCATGCAGCTCAACTAAGGGTAGCAGCAATTTCTACTCTGCCACCTCACTCATGACATGGTTTTGCCGAAGCCAGGAATAGAATCAGAAGAGAAAGTGAGGGTGCGGGAAGCAAGGTAGCTAAGAATGAAGAGACAAGAAACGTTCAGTGTCAGGATTTCACTCCTACTCTGTTACCTAAGAGATTCTGTGCTTGGTGGCTGGGGATGGGGCTCTGACTTATCAAGCAAGTGACCTTTCCTGTACCCGCAGACAAATGTATATACTGAGTATTGCTGAGTTTTAACATTGTGTAATTAAATAATATCAAATACCAGACCTAAAAAAATTAGGGAAAAATGAATAAGAAGGTGGAATACTCATAATATATTTTTAAATGCATTTAAAACAAAGAAATAATGAGGTAACAAAAATCTTCCTGCAAAGAAAATGCAAGCTCAGATGGTTTGGCCATTTAGTTATATCATAATAATATAACCTCAATACCCAAACTTGACAAAGATGTGTGTGACAATGGAAGATTGCAGACCAAAATGTCTCATGAATACAGGTATAAAAATTCCAAACAAAACATTGACAAACAGGATGCAATTGTGCTCTGAAGTGGAGGGTGGGGAGAGAACAAAATAAAGGGTACCTGATCCTAAACCAGGGGAAGTGAGGACCAGTTGGAGGCCCAAACTTCACCTGCATATAGATTACTTATATACCTAATCCTGATAATATTAGAATATTAGCTAGTATTATTCACTTCACTAGCAAATGAAAGAAGAACAAGAATCATGTTATCATTCCAACAAATGCAAAAAAGCATTTACTAATACCCATTTATGATTTTTTAAAAACTCATAGCAAACTAGGCATAGAAAGGAATCTATTAAAGTGGCTTATTTAAAAAAAAAAACTTCATGAAGCATCATACTTAATAACAAATTTAAAACTTTGTCTTTGAGATAAGAAAAGAGACAAAGATGTCTGCTATTATCATCTTTTTCAACATATATTAGCAATTCTAGCCAAAGAAGTTAGACAAGAAAAAGAAATAAGGGAGAAAAAGAAGGAAGTAAAAGTGTTGTTACTTAAGGATCACTGGATCTAGTTGGTAGAAAATCCAAAATGGACTATAGATAAATCATGAGAATAGTAAGAGAGTTTAGCAAAGTTGCTGAATATGAAACCAACATCCTAAAACTACATTTTTATGTATCAGAAACAAATTTAAAAAATTAAGTAGCTGGGCTCGGTGGGTCAGCCTGTAATCCCACGCCTTTGGGAGGCTGAGGTGAGTGGATTGCCTGAGCCCACGGGTTCGAGACCCGCCTGG
>NW_007254969.1:291478-299569 GCF_000164805.1 Carlito syrichta | reverse complement strand
AGACCTCATCTCTACAATAAATTAAAAATTAGCTGGGCGTGGTAGCACGCGCCTGTAGTTTCAGCTACTTGGAAGGCTGAGGTGGAAGGATCACCGGAGCCCAGCAGGCGAGGCTGCCGGGAACGGCCACTGCTCTCCAATCTGGGCGACCGAGTGACACTCCAACTCAAAAAAAAAAAATTAAGTTTTATAACCATTTACAATGTCATCAAATATATGAAGTACTTTGGAATAAATCTAATAAGATGATTACAGAAACGATAAAAGTAGATTGAAAGATAGTCTGGTATTCACAATTATGCTTATTTCCTCTTATTTTTAGACACTGTCTCCTCTCGGTGTGACCGATGTGACTTGCTCTAAGCAATGAAAGATGAGTGAAAGCTTTAGGAAGTAGTGCGTGGTTCAGCTCTCTTTCCCACTGCCACTCAACCAGCAATGGTACAGCTGGTAGATCTTTCATCAGCCCAGGTTTCTGCATGAAGGTAACACAGAACAGATCCTTGGCTGATCCACAATGGATGTGTAGCATAGGCAAGAAATAAACTTCGATATGTGAAGCCACTGAGCTTTTGAAAGTGTCAGTAACCACAGCATAAACTGGTCTATGCTATCTGCTACAGAAATTAAATAGTCCACAAATAAATGGAGAAATAGATCAGATACAAGGATTACCAAACTCAAGAATAAAAATATGCAAATTCCACCAAAATATTTTAAATAGAACTTGATCATCTGGTTCTAACAGTTCAACAAAGAAAAGCAAGTTGCTCAAAGTAAGAATAATTGTCCATTCAGATATCAGAGCATATTCTAAACTTACAGTATTTAAGACAGCATTGAATTAGTGCAGGGATAGGCAAAGAATGATAGAACACAATAGAGAGACCATAATCAGACTCACATGTATATGTACACTTGACTTATGACAGAGGTCAAAGCAAAAGGACAGAATGGACTTTTCAACTTTTTAAAGAAAGGTGATGGGACAATCTACCCACAGGAGAAAAATGAAATTAGACCCTTTTATCTTGTTTTCCAAAAAAATCAATTCCAAGTGGATTAATGATATAATCATAAAAAACAAACCTATAAACTTTTCAGAAAATAATATAGGACAGTATTTTCATGACCTTGGGTTGGAAGGATTTATTAAATAAAATATAAAAGGACAACTTCCAGCAAGATGGCAATGAGGCAGTTTGGTCCATGAGACCAAAAGAGAACACCCTTAAAGGCTCTCACTCTCCCCCGGGAGCTGCAGCTCTCACCATTGCAAGCCTGCTCTTCACATGCTGCTTGGCCACTGGCTTGGCCGCGGCCGCCACCACAGCCATCACCACCACTCCCACCTGAGGCGACCCATGACTCCAGGGCCTGTGAAGCCCCCCAAGCACTGTACTACTGAAACCACCATGGCTGTGCCCCACCTCTCACCCAGCACCCTGCTTATGGAGCTCCTCCCACACACTGCTGAATCCGTGGCTGCCACTGTCACCACCATTGCCCATTCCCTCCTGCCCTGGGTGGCCCTCAGCTCCTGTCCACTCCAACCCAAGTAACCCAGTGCTACACTGGCATGCATTGCCCCACAGTCTCACATTCTACCTTCACCAGCTCTGCTGGGCTGCAGCAGAAGAAGAGATCAGCTGGAGCCAAAAGAGATCAGCTCCCACCTAGCTCGGCCTATCTCCCAGCTTGGGATCCAAGGTAACAACATCAAAATGGGAGGGACAGAAGCCCCTCTCCCACGCTAGATAGACACAGGCCAGATCTGAGTGGCAGATTTGGCAGGCAGCCCAGATCTGATCCACCCTCCACAACAGGTCAGGGGAAACTGACCCTAACTGTGAGCAACTCCACCAGCCTGCAATGAGAGCTAGAAATCAGAGCTGAAGGGACATGGGACTTAAAGGAAAAATCTCAGAGTGTGCTTGGTCCCCCTGTAATTTTTTTTATTCTTTGTCTGTTTGTCTTACCCATCTTTTTTCCCCTCTTCTCTCTCTTCTTACTGTTATCAATAAAGTTTTCATACTTGCTTTGGTTCTTTTAGTTTACTGACTTTTTAAAAAAATTTTATCTTTTCTCTTTAGATCTCATGTTTGTATAGGGGAAAGGTACACCAATAAGGAGATTGGTTACCTTGTGTGTCTGCATGATTTCAAGTTTTAGTTTTTGTATGTTTGTTGATTTGCTTGTTGTTTTTTTTACTTATATCTGTCTTGGTGTCTCTTTTCATTTGTTAGTCAGTACGTTTGTCTGTTTTCCCTCTTACTCTTCTCTTTCTCCACCTTCCTCTTCTGCCCACTCCCTATTTCATTTATTCCCTTTTCTTATCTCATTTTGCTTTCAGGGAGTAAACCTATTACCCCACTGCATGGACAGATTGCAAGGCAGTGGGAAGTGGGTTCCAGATTATCCATATACCTGTCAGTGGATACTGGGATCTGCACACAGATTTTGAATCACAGTTCCCCCTCAATTAAATCTCAAAACTGCAAAAACAATCACCCCCAACCTATAGTCCAGTTCCAGAACTGAACAAAACCAGAGGATATACATAAGGAAGAATAGGAGATTGGATAAACAAAAGTAAAAGCAACCCCTCCACCCCTGAACAACAGAATTAAAGAAGACGGCAGGGGGGTAGTGGGGAGGAAAATCTACACAAATGAAGATAAACCAAAAGAGGAATATAAGTCTCACACAGACCCCTGGAAGGTCAGACACTGAGACAACAGATTTCGGAACAAAAACAATGAAGATCCCTGAAATGACTGATCACATATGACAAACCCAGACATCAAGACATTAATACAGAGAATAAAAAGAATTGAGGAGAGACGAGAGGAAAATAGGAAGGAGCTGATAACTGAAATAACAGCAGTAAAGAATACCGTGATTAAAATAAATAACAAACTAATAAGCAATGGAAAGCAGAATTAGCCAAGCAGAAGAAAGAATCTCAGAGCCTGAAGACGAAAATACAGGACTAACCCAAACTGTTAAAAACAGATAAAAAGCTTATAAAGACAGAACAAAACCTTCAAGAGATGACCGATTACTTCAAGAGACCAAACCTGAGAATAATTGGTCTTGTTGAGGCAGAAAGAGAGACAGAGACCACCCTGGAACAAACATTCCATGAAATTATTCAAGAAAATTTCCCTCATCTCATCAGTGATGCAAAAATTCAAACACAAGAGATTCAGAACCCTTGCAAGACAGCAAATGAGAAGACCAGCTCCCAGACACATAATAATTAGCATAAACAAAGTAGGTATAAAAGAAAAAAATCCTAAAACCAGCAAGAGAAAAAGGTCAGACTACCTACCAGGGAAAACCAATTAGAATAGCATGTTTATTGACAGAAACCCTTCAGGCTAGGAGAGGTTGGAGCCCAATCTTCAAAGTTTTCAAAGATAAACAATTTCAACCAAAAATAGCATACCCAGTCAAGCTAAGCTTCATCAGTGAAGGAGAATTATAATCTTTCCCAGACATCCAGTCCCTAAGAACTTATGCTGCCTCCAGACCATCTCTACAAGAAACACTTAAGAAAGCATTAAACACAGAAGAGAAGAAGAAAAGAATGACAATGTTCTTCACAAGAGTATGGGAAAAAGATAGAAAACACACATGAATCAACCCAAAAATCAAAGGAAAGACAACAAGCAAACAGGAACAACAACAACTCTATAAGAACCTCATGACAGGGATAAACCCCCACATTTCAATAATTAACCTGAATGTGAATGGACTAAATGCCACCACCAAAAAGACACAAAATGGTGGACTGGATAAGAAACCATGACCCATTATTTGCTGCATCCAGGAAACTCATCTCATTACAAGGGACACACACAGACTCAAAGTTAAAGGATGGAAAAGGAGTTTCCAGGCAAATGGATCACAAAAGAAGGCAGAAGTTGCAATCTTAATATCAGACAAAACAACCTTTAAGCTATCAAAAATTTTAAAAGATGCAAAAGGACACTACATAATGATAAAAGGTTCAATCCATCAATAAGAAATATCCATCCTAAACATATATGCACCCAACACAGGAGCATCAGCATTTATAAAGCAACTACTAAATAAACTAAAAAAAGATATTAACTCTAACACTATTATAGCAGGGGACTTGAATACCCCACTGACAGCCCTAGATAGATCATCAAGGCAAAAAAATCAACAAAGAGATCCAGAACCTAAACTTGACACTTGACCAAATGGACTTAGTAGATACCAACAGATTATTCTACCCAACAACCACAGAATATACATTCTCTTCATCAGCACATGGAACACATTCCAAAATCAAGCACATCCTTGGCCATAAATCAAGCATAAATACATTCCAAAATGTTGAAATCTTGCCATGCACATTCTCATACCACAGTGGAATAAAAATAAATATCAAAACCAACAACATTTCCCTAAAGCCCACAGAGACATGAACACTAAACAGCATGATGCTGAACAATGACTGGGTCAACACTGAAACCAAAGAAGAAATTGAAATATTCCTGGAAACAAATGGAAAGGAAGAAACATCTTACCAAAACCTCTGGGATGCCATAAAATCAGTTCTAAGAGGAGAATTTATATCTCTATGAGCACACATCAAGAAAATGGAAAGATCACAAGTGGAGAGCCTAACAAATCACATAAGGGAGCTGGAAAGAGAAGACCACCAAAACCCCAACTTTAGCAGAAGAATCTGAATCACAAAAATATTTTTTGACATAGAAGACAAACATATTATAGAAAACATCAACAAAACAAAAAGCTGTTTCTTTGGAAGAATTAACAATATTGATGGGCCCCTAACCTGAATGACCAAGAAAAAAAGAGAAAAATAAACACTATCAGAAATACAAAAGATCAAATCACAACTGACCCCGAAGAAATACAAAAGACTATCAGAGATCACTATGTACACCTATATGGAAACAATCTTGATAACCTAGATGAAATGGAGAATTTTCTGACATCACACAACCTCCCTATGTTAAAACAAGAAGACATTGAGACACTAAATAGACCAATAACAACCCAAGAAATTGACTCTGTCATATGAAAACTACCTATAAAAAAAAGCCCAGGACCAGATGGCTTTCCAGCAGAATTGTGCAAAACGTACAAGGAAGAGCTGATACCAATCCTATTGAAAGTATTCCAGGCAATTGAGAAAGATGGGATTCTCCCCAAATCATTTTATGAAGCTAATATTACACTGATACCCAAACCGGGTAAAGATCCAACAAAGAAAGAGAACTACAGACCAACATCCCTTATGAGCATAGATGCAAAAATCTTCAACAAGATTCTAGCAAATTGGATCCAAAAACACATCTCAAATATCATCCACCATGATCAAGTAGGTTTCATCCCCAGGATGCAGAGCTGGTTCAACATTTGCAAGACCATAAATGCCATTAAATACATCAACAGATGTAATAGCAAGAACCACATGATTATATCATTAGATGCAGAAGAAGCTTTTGATAAAATCCAGCATTTCTTCTTGATAAGATCCCTCAAACATCTAGGTATGGAAGGAACACACCTCAAAATAGTAAGTGCCATCTATGACAAACCCACAGCTAACATATTGCTAAATGGACAGAAACTAGAATCGTTTCCCCTGAAAACTGGAACAAGACAAGGCTGTCCACTCTCACCCCTCTTGTTCAGTATTGTGTTGGAAATCCTAGCTCAGGCATTTAGACAAGAGAAGGAAATCAGGGGTATCCAAATAGGAAAAGAGAAAGTCAAACTATCCTTCTTTGCTGATGATAAGATCCTATACCTCGAAAATCCAAAAGACTCTGTTAAAAAAAAAACCTGCTTGCTCTGATAATGGACTGTGGCAAAGTCTCAGGGTACAAAATAAATATGCAAAAGACAATTGTATTCCTATACACCAAAAGCAAGCTGACAGAGATCTAAATAAAAAGCATAATCTCAATCACAGTAGCCACCAAAAAAATGAAATACCTCAGCATCTTCCTAACCAGAGAAGTGAAAGAGCTTTACAATGAGAATTACAAAACACTGCTTAAAGAAATCCAAGAAGACACCAAAAAATGGGAAAATATTCAATGCTCATGAATAGGAAGAATCAACATTGTTAAGATGTCCATCCTACCAAAGGCAATCTACAGATTCAATGCAATACCCATTAAACTACCAACATCATTCTTCTCAGACTTGGAAATGACAATACAGAAATTCATATGGAAACAGCATAGATGGCCCTGAATAACAGCTAAGGCTCGGAAGGAAAGAATGTGAATCAAACTAGTTGCATTTCAAGCAAAAGAAGAAAGAATCTGGAACAATTCCAAAGAAGTCACAGAAAAGCCTTCACAAACATACCCATAGTGACCAAGACACCTGCCTAGTCCAAGCTTTCCAGGTTTATGAACACATTCCTTTTTTCCATGTTGGAAACTAACTTATGATATTAAATATTAGCTCCCTCTTTCTATCCCAGATTTGAAGAGACATAAAAGTTCTACTCCGAGAAATTACCTTGTCCCCTATCTCCTCACCCATGATTAAGTTGGATGAAACTTTTCCTGAGAGCTCAGAAAGGACCCCAGCTAGAATCATATAAAGAAGTGTCAAACCTCTGATGATCCTGTGAAACCTCAAAGTGTGAAACAGGCTGCCCTCTTGCTGATAGGACCACCCCATGCTGCCTCCATTCCGACCCTAGAACTACCAGTCTTTGTCCTGGACTAAGTTCTTCCCTGATTGTCATGACTAGCTTCTTGTACCACCTTTAAGGAGGAAAAGTTTAGGCTTAAGCAAGGACTTGTGAGGGGGTCACCAAAACACAAGAGGATGAAGATTAGAGTTTGGGTCTCCTTCTAAGCAAAGCCAAAAGTAAATGGTAACTAAGAGCCCCAGGGATAATACAAAGTATTCCTTGTCTTGAAGTGTTTTCTGTTCATCTGGCACCCAGAGGTAGAGTCATGTTGGGAGTGACCAGAAGAGAGTTTGAGCCCAACTCCAGACCCTCGTCTTACTTACCATTACTAGTGTTGGCCCCATTGGCCCTGGCTGTGCCGACCAGACATCATTAGCCCACTTTCTTCAGTCTCCTGATCCCAATTCAGGATTTCCTCTTCTCTGGCTTGCCTAGTCCCTGGGAGATAGAAAAAACTTAAAATTTGACTCTGCTAGCCCAAAGGAATTCCCATCAGAGCAAGGGACAGCATCACATCAAATGATTAGCTGTCTACTATTGTTATTAACAAAAATATTTATCATTTAAGTGTTTCCTGTGTATCAGATACTGTTCTGGTCAAATAAGCATTCTATTCATAAGGATCCTTTATTATAGAGACACAGATAATTAAGGCTAATTCACTTTTTTGGGGAAAAAGGTGATTATAGAGAATAAAAAGTGTTGTGAAAGAAATACACAGTGTTATATGACACATAAATGTCAAGAGAGGGGCCTTTTCAGATGACATGTTCATAGGAGGCATGGATGGGAGATTAATTAAAGCTAGGAAGAATGAGATGGAGCTGTTCATGGGAGAACTAGGTAGAAAGGAACCCAGACACTGGAACAGCGGACATATAAAGACCTGCAAGGCAGAAAGAGCTTTGCATGTTCCAGGAAGAGAAAGGAGACCTGTGTGGCCTGAATGATGCTGAGAAGAGAAGGGAGGCAGGAAAACCTGGATCAGCACATAGAGACTTTGTAAGAGCTCATTCTGGAGCCAATGAAAAGTCATTAATGAACTTTAAGTGTGATGTGATCTTATTTATGGGTTTTTTTAGTCCTCTTTGGCTTCAGAGAATAGATTGCAGGGAGTAAAAGTCAAGAGGCTATTCAGAAACCAGACAAGAAATCATGGCAGGTTTGGTTAGAAACAGTGATGATAGTGGCAGTGGAGTAAAATGTTATTCTCCTCGAGGTTTCATAGAAAAGGAAACTGAGATTCAGGGAGGCTAGGGAAATTGACAAGATTGCCAGCCAGCTAGTTGCAGAGTCAGGATTCAAATCAACTTTCTAAAACAACAAAGAATAGCCAGAACAATCCTCAGCAAAAAAAAAAAAAAAAAAAA